>NC_043706.1:113520404-113521640 GCF_006229205.1 Suricata suricatta | reverse complement strand
GAAAGTCTGTGTAAAAGTTCAAAACACCGTGCCCAGAACTCTCCCATCTAAAGGCTAAAACCCTCCTGACCTGCTGCATGCATAAATAGAACAGACTTCATGGTGTAGGACCCAAGGTTGCACGTGGAAAGTGGCCAAGCTTCACTGAAAGTTTCAAGGAATGTAGGAGGATCACTGACAATATCTGTAACATCCTTTTAAGACCATGAAAGCTGGAGCATCTGCATGTGATCCCATCTCTACCACGTACCACTTATGTGACCTCAGACAAGGGCACATGTAACTGAATCTCTCTGAGCTTCCTCATCTGTCATATCAGGATTGTGTTACGCAGCATTCTCCAAAAAACCAGAACCAATAAGATATAGATAGATAGATAGATAGATAGATAGATAGATAGATAGATAAATAGATAGATAGATAGATAATAGATGATAGATATATAGACAGATAGATAGATGACAGATAGATATACATACACACATACATACACAGATTGATAGGTAAGAGAGAGAGGGATTATGAAGAATTGGCTCACGTGGTGATGGAGGCCAAAGAGTCCCACCATCTGCCGGCTGTAAGCTGAAGACCCAGAAAAGTCAGTGGTGTAATACGGTCCAAGTCCAAAGGCCTGAGAACTAGAGTTGCTGATGGTGTAAATCCCAGTCCAAGGACAGGAGAAGACCGAGGTCCCAGCTCAAGCAAGCAGACAGGAAGAAAAAATGGGGCAAATTCCTTTTTCCTCCTCCTTTTGTTCTATTCAGGACCTCAACAAATTGGATGATGCCCACCCACATGGGGGAGGGCCATCTGCTTTACCAAGCCCACCAATCCAAATGCTAATCTTGTCCAGAAACACCCTCACAGACCCACCCAGAAATAATGTTTAATCAGGGCATCCCATGTCCAGTCAAGCAGACACAAAATTAACCATCACAGAGATAAAACTACCTACCTCGTAGGGACTGTGGCCAATTCAATCACTTAATATAGGTAGAGTGTTTACAACAGCATATAATGTTAGACAAATATTTTCTTTTTTTTTTAATTGTACCACAGATCATAGTTTTAATAATGTTATAAGAGATGTAATTAATGTAATATATTGAGATAGGCATTAGTTTTTTTTAATTTATTGTCAAATTGGTTTCCATATAATACCCAGTGCTTCTCTCCTCAAGTGCCCCCCACCATGACCATCACCCCCCTCCCTCCCTCCCCCTCCCCCTTCAGTCC
>NC_043706.1:113327832-113520304 GCF_006229205.1 Suricata suricatta | reverse complement strand
CTCTACACTGTTTTCCAGAGCGGCTGCACTAGTTTACATTCCCACCAACAGTGTAGGAGGGTGCCTGTTTCTCCACACCCTCACCAGCATCTATAGTCTCTTGATTTGCTCATTTTAGCCACTCTGACTGGTGTGAGGTGGTATCTCAGTGTGGTTTTGATTTGAATTTCCCTGATGATGAGTGATGCTGAGCATCGTTTCATGTGCCTGTTGGCCATCTGGATGTCCTCTTTAGAGAAGTGTCTATTCAGGTCTTCTGCCCATTTCTTCACTGGATCATTCATTTTACGTGTATGGAGTTTAGTGAGCTCCTTGTATATTTTGGATACTAGCCCTTTATCTGATATCCCATTTGCCACTATCTTTTCCCATTCTGTCAGTTGCCTGTTAGTTAGACAAGTATTTTCTATCATTATTGTCACCACCATCATCATTATCATTGCTATTACTGCTACATTATTTATGATTTGGAGATTGATTAAGATTATCTAGATCATTCATTTGAGAATATAAGTCAAGATGAAGAGTCAGGGCTGAGAGCACGTCAACACTTAGAAGAGAAACAGCTGCAAAGAATGAGCAGGAGGGAATGAGTGGTAGAGAGAAACCAGTCAGGTATGAAGGCACGACCCATGGGAAAAATAACTTTTCAAGAATGAGAGAGATCCCCACATGCTGAATGATGCTGAGGGTTGAAGCAACATGAGGACAGAGATGTGGACACGGAACTTAGAGCGAACACCTGTACACAAGAAGCAGCCGGCTTCCACCTGGTTTGAGACTGTAGATCCTTCTTTAAAACATCTCTGTTAGCTGACAAGATCTTTGTGCAGATATCTCCTGCTTTTAACTGTCAGTTGTCCCTTCTTCTTTCTTCTGGTAGCAGTGTCCTACTCTTCTTGTGAGATTCACATGCCAAACTTACTCTATGGGCCCAGTGAATCTGTCCATTAGTGCTCTACCCTCTTCCACCACAGATGTGGGCCAGCTCATCAGAATCCTCCCAGAGTGGTCTATTTCAGAGCTTGGGGGATATACTGTACTTTTGTTGTTACACGGGTAGAGTGTTAGTCTGGGGCTATTCACAGACAATGATCTTGGCTGGCAAATGGAGAGACCCACTAAGGGAGACAAAGGCAGAGCCCTGATTACACTGGTGGAGTGTCACACTATGTATTAATTATATGTTATATATAGGTAACACTCCCTTAAGACTGGATCTAGTGGATCATAGACTCATTAAGAAGGAAATGAAAATACAAATTAAAGACTTAGCATAATGTCTGGCACACAGTAATATTCCACACATTGTAGCTGCTATTGTTATCAGAACTGGATTAGAAATCCAGAGAATGACTTAGAGCAAGAAGGATATGATGCAAATAGTCACTTGAGCTATTGAAGTAGAACTTTGCAAAAGCCTCTGAGGGGGAATAGGATTGATGCCAAATCTTGAAGCAAGGTCGAGCTGCGTCTGCCAGCAGGCAACTGCAACTCCCTTATCCTTATCTTCCACCTCCCAACCAGAAAGCAAAACTGTTAGCTCTGAGCTGAACTATCCTCCTTAGATAAGGACATCCATATGTTGAAGCCCTAACCCCGAGCACCTCGGACTGTGACGGTATTTGTAGACATGGCCTTCAAGGTAGTAATTTAGGTAAAATGAGGTCATTTGGTCATTAGCAGTGAAAGAAATTAGGTCATAGACAGACATGTATTAGACAGTAAACCACATAAAGACATCCATCTACAATCCAAGGAAAAAAGATCTTCAGAAGAAACAAACCCTATAAACACCTTAACCTTGGACTTCTGGCCTCCAGAACCAGGAGGAAATAAGTTTCTGTTGCTTAGACCACTCATCTGGGTACTTTGTTATGGCAGGCATAGCAAACTAATATACCTCTGAATCGACAACATCAAAGTTCAGTGCATCGTCAATGTGCCACAGTTGTACCTGGCCTTTGAGCTAATGAAGCAGAGTGTAGGAGCTCAGTAAGTCCTGGAGGTATTAACCATGTTTAAGGAAATAATCTTCTAGAGACTGTGAAATGAGAGACATGAGTTTGGCAATCATAATCACCAAGCAATATTAAAATTTCTGATGCAGAGAGTACATCCTTTTATTTTTTAATGTTTATTTTTTAAAGAGAGACAGAGCATGAGTAGAGGAAGGCAGAGAGAGAAGGAGACACAGAATCTGAAGCAGGCTCCAGGCTCTGAGGTGTCAGCACAGAGCCCAATGCAGGGCTTGAACTCACGAACCATGAGATCATGACCTGAGCCGAAGTCAGAAGCTTAACTGACTGAGCCACCCAGGTGCCCCAATCCTTTTTTTTTTTTAAGCTATTAAGCAAGAATTAATCATAGCCAATACCTACTGAAGGTGTTGTTATTTTTTTATATTAAACATATTTAATGCTCACAACAACTCTATCAATATTAAAATATGCATTGTTAATGTGACTATAAACAGCATTCTAATTCTATCCTTAACATAAAACTCCTTGCACATGGGGCACCTGGGTGGCTCAGTTGGTTGAGTGCCTGACTTTTGACTTCAACTCAGGTCATGATCCCAGGCTCATGGAATCAAGCCCTGCATCAGGCTCTGTGCGGAGTATGGAACCCACTTGAGATTCTCTCTCTCTCTCTCTCTCTCTCTCTCTCTCTCTCTCTCTCTCTCTCTCTCTCCCTCTCTCTCTCTCTCCCTCTCTCTCTCTCTCCCTCTCTCTCTCTCTCTCCCCCCTCCTTTGCTCACAAATAAAATAAAATAATTAAAAAGAAAGCCCTTGCACAGATAAATAGATGAGGCACAGAGAGGCAAGGTAATTTTCCCAAGGCCACCCAACCAGTAACTGGCAGATTTAGAACTATGAAGCTGGCTCCAACATCTGCAGTCTTACACATCATTCCACACTGCTTCGCCATATAATGTGTTTATTACAAAACATTTAGAAAACATTGAAAAAAACATCTTAAAAAAGTGAAAAGTATAAAGTGAGTCTCTGAATATGTATGTGTACACTTGTGGAATCTTGGTAAACTTGGAAAGCAAACCTCCTACCTTCTGCCACTTGAACTCTTTAGCAATAATAAGTCTATCTTTTGCCCTAATTAATATCAGTGTGACTTTTTTTAAACCAAAAGGAGGTTAACATTGTTCCTTTGAAGAATGGTCAATGATCAGGAAGGAAAAATCATCCCGTGATGAGTTTCAGTGACCCTCCCATAGCTCAACTCCATTGTCATCCTTTTCTCAACATTAAAATCTTCATCATTAATGTGAATATGATTAGCATTCTAATTATGTATTTACATAAAGACTCCATTTTTCCTTTTTTTTTTTTTCTCATTCACAGTTTTTAGTATTTGGCAGTCTTGATGCTGAGGGTCAAGGTTTGAAAGCTGCTCTGGGCCCCCATCAGCTTTATTTACAACCTCACACAGTTCCCACATAATACAGATGGGTCCTTAAGCCCTAGTCTATCACAGATTTCTTTCTGTAATGCATGAGGAGTGACCCAGATTTTTTAAATGCCTACAATCTCTTCTGAAATAGCAGCTGCTTCAAAGGAAGCATTTATTATAGAGAATACAAACAAACTATTTCAGCTGGGAGCTACTCAGAAATTTTATAATTTACCATTAAATGGGATGCTTTGCATTGGCAACGAGAAGGCAGTCCACCAACAGCGAACCATTTCAATTGATTGGAGCCACTGTCCCATGGCTAAGAAGGCAGAAATAATCTAACCATCCAATCTAGCTAAGTAGATCAGCCAGAACACTTTATGATTACAACTCTAGAGTAGAAAGCAGGCTGTGATAGAAGATAAGGCCCTTGCACTACCTGAAAATACTTAATTTTTCCAAGTCCGAGATTGGTCAGATCATGTCTTTCCAGGTACTGCTTAGAGCAAAAGCCTTATTTCTAAATTTCTTATGAAATGTGATATAAAAAATACCCATCTTATTGAAAATATCCAGAATAGTGATTTACAACAGTGCGTATACCTTTAAGACAAATCAAATTGACAGACTATGACTTTTTCACCTTTAACTACACAACCGTATTGGGAATGATACCTCAAATTTATTATGATTTCAAATTAAAGTTCACAAATTTCTCATGCATCCTGTGCAAAACCGTCTACTCCATAATACTTACCTATTAAATATTTACACTGTGATTTCTGGAAATCACAAGAGACAAAGTTGTTGTTCTGGACTAGTACAGACTTTTAAAGTGAAAAAAAATACTCCCGTTTTGGAACCCAAGTTCACTGTTGGTGTACAGACTACATTAAAACCAATATCAGAACCATCTTTAGTGAAAGTACCTTCAAACTGCAGTTAGTATTTTACATAACTTTCAATATTCCTAACAGTTTCATTGGGGGAAAAAATCCTTCCCATGATCTGGCAGCAGCAGATATAAATCTAAAAGATGCCTTCTAGATGTCTTCCACCTGACTCTGCCTTAGAGTTCCACTACGTAAACATACCACCGACGTCTCCCCTTCAGCCTGGCCTTCTCCTTCCTGGCTCTCTCCTCAGCTTGGCATTCCACCCGACCTGCCTTCCCACTTCTCAGGCTAAGCCTGACTCACATCCTAGCCCTCAGGTAGGAGTATGCAGGCAACTTCTATATCCCAACTTGACCTCAGTCCCTGTGAGAATTCTCTGCTCTTTCCCCACAGCGTTCCTGCTTCCACCGTCCTCTCCCAGGTCCCCCTTCTCATGCTGGGGACTTTCCACTGAGGAGACAAAAGTCTGGGAGACCAACAAACAAGCACTTTGTAAATTTTTTTTTAATGTTTATTCCTTTGAGGGAGAGAGAGAGAGACAGATACAGAGACAGACTGTGAGTAGGGGAGGGGCAGAAAGGAAGCAGGACACAAAATCCTAAGCAGGCTCCAGGTTCTGAGCTAAGCCTGAGCACAGAGCCTGATGCAGTGCTTGAACCCACAAACTGTGAGATCATGACGTGAGCTGAAGCAGGATGCCTAAATGACTGAGCCACCCAGGTGCCCCTTAAGACTTTGGATTAGAGAAATGGAGATGATCAGAAATCACTGGTGTAATTTGTCACTTGGGCATCAGGGACAAGTTACTGAATCATTCATTTTCCACAGTTCATAGCACAACTATCTATACAAAGCACCCCCTTTTATGTTGTTTAAAAAATTAAATCATGACACACCTTGGTGGCTTAGGTGGTTGAGTGTCCAACCCTTGACACCAGCTCAGATCATGATCTCAGTCATGGGATCTAGGTCCGTGTTGGACTCCATGCTAGACATGGAGCCTACTTGGGATTCTCTCCCTGTCTTTCTTTCTGCCCCTGTGAGACTCATGCATGCTGTCTCACCCTCTCCCTCAAAATAAATACATAAACTTTAAATTTTTTTAATTTAATCATTTTTATGTATTTTTACTGTTTTATTCTAAAAACCAATTCCACTTCCTAGACTCCCCTCTATAAAACTATTCTGATATGTTTGTGTATATTCTTTGGATTGTGTTGCTATAAAATATTCGTTGGTCAGGGTGTGTGTGTATGTGTGTTACACATCTCATTGTATTTGTCTTCTCCCTCTGGATTATTCCTAAGAATCATTATGTAGCTGTATAACCCAATCTGTTACTTTTAACTACTGCATAATACTCCCTGAGCCCATTCTCCACAAGGTGTCTATTTACTCTCCTAGTGATTATCTCTAATGTGCCCAGAACTTCCTCATATCACAATTAATGCTGCAAATGCAAAGACCATTCTCATCTATGTCTCCTGTGGAACTTTGGGATCAGTCCTTCATACTCAGGAATGGAAGTCTGAGCCTTCCTCCTGACAGCCTCTATGAGCATCACACCCCTGTCTCCTCGGCCTTACCACTGTGCTTGCACACACGTACACACACACATTACGTACACAGGCCTCCTCAACTACCCACTGCCAGCATCGGCATCTCTTTGCCTGTGGGCTCTCTCAGCAGCCCTCAAGCAAGTGAAATCCCTCAGGTGGGCACACTGTGAGATTCTTATTCTACACTGCTCCCGGACTCCCCCAGTCAAAATCCATTAACCCGGAGTGGTAACTTCCTTAAGAACAAACCCTTTATTGAGTGCCTTTCCTTCTCCATCTCACTTCTGCACTCCCTACCAGCGTCTCCTGGGCTCATCTCTCAAAGAAACCATTTCCCATCGAATCCTTATCTTGGCATCTGTTTCTGGAAGAACCCAGGCTAAGACACAGGGGGTGTGTTTATTTACCTTGACTACATAGTGGCTGGTTGGTCACCAGAATGACTGCATGGATCTCACTCCCGACAGCAGTGGTGAGGGTGGTACCTCTGCTCCCCATCCTCCCCAACACTGGCACTCTCCAGCTCTCTCATTTGTGCTTGTCTAATTTGTTTAAAGTCATATCTCATCGTTATTTTAATTTCCAGTTTTCTGGCTAAAAATCTTTGTGAGCTTTTCTTTATTTGGGGTATTTTCATCTCTAATTTGTCTTCACCTTCTGCAACAAAGATTAATGTTAATATATAATTAACTACATATTAATTTATTAAATCATGACACCAACCCTAGGTACTATTCTTGCCACCTGCATTTTGAAGATAAACTAAAACACACATGTTAAGTAACTTTCCCAAGGTCACATAGCTCGTAGGTAATCAAGCCTGAGTTTAAATCCAGATTCAGGCTGAGAATCTGTGCTCTGAATTCCCTTACTCTGCTGCCTTTCCTCCTTCAACATTTCAAGAAATGTTCCCCCTTCCATTCTACAGAGTTTCCTCTGAGCCTGATTCCCTTTTCAAGCAAGTCAGTAATGCAGGAGTGAGTCTTGGAAATCAGTGGGGATTCACTATCTGAGGAACTGTAAACAAGCGTCTTCGATGGCACCATACAAAGAACACTTGGCTAAGTGAAATATTCTACTTAATTAAATACTCTGGCCAACTGAGGAGGATATGGCCACCATATTAAAACATTCAAAAATAAGGGGCACCTGGGTGGCTCTACTGGGTAAGCCTCCGACTTTGGGTCAGGTCATGATCTCGCAGTCGGTGAGTTGGAGCCCTGCATCAGGCTCTGTGCTGACAGCTCAGAGCCTGGAGCCTGCTTCGGATTCTGTGTCTTTCTCTCTCTCTGCCCCCCACCCCCACTGCTCACCCTGTCTCTCTCTCCCTCTCAAATATAAATGAATGTTTAAAAAATTTTTTTTAAATAAATAAAATATTTTAAAATAGTACCCTAAAACGATACCATTTATATTAGTTTGCAGCTGTAAAAATTACCACAAACTTAGTGGCTCACAGTAACGCAGATGTAGTATCCCACCCGTCCTCAGGCCAGTTCACATGAGCTCAGATGGTTTCTCAGCTCTAGATCCCAGAAGGCCAGCCCAAGCGCTCATCCAAAGCTCTCACCTGAAGCCCCCTTATCTTAAAGGAGAATCTGCCTCCAAACTCGCTCAGGTAGTTGGCATAGCTCTTTCTGTTCCTTGTGGCTGCAGGTCTGAGTTTCTAGTTTTTTCACTTGTCGTCAGCTGGGAGCCGCTTTCAGCAACCTAAGGCCAGCTGCATTACTCATGCGGCGACCTCCATCTTAGGACCAGCCACAGTGTGCATCAAGTCCCCCTCAGGCTTCTCATCCCTGACTTCTTCTGCATCCCTTTGCCTCAGTCAGAGAAAGTTCTTTGCTTGTAAGAGCTGACAGGGAGAGATCGGACTCATGTCAAAAATCCAGGACAGACTCCCAATTTTTAAGTCTATAATGTTGATCACATGTACAAAGACCCTTTGCTATGCAATAGCATGTCCCTGGGTTCCAGGGAGTTGCTCATGGACATCTTTTGAAGGGGTGGCTTTGGTCACCACAAGATCCTAGCAGGAACCCAGGGTGCCATTCCAAATGTCAATGGCAGTAATAGCAATACCTACTTTATAAGGCCATCATGAGAGTTAAATGAGTTAATATTTGTAACGTGCCTAGAACAGTATCTGGAAAGTGCTATATAAGCACTTGCTGAACAAACAAGTGAACAAATGAATGAATAAAAATAAACAAATAAATAAATAAAATTCTGACTGCACTTGACAGATTGGAAGTCATTGGTGGGTGGGAGAGACGAGAAGGAAGAATTATTAGAAAATCCCTGCTGGCAGCTTGGTTTCATTGTCATTTGTAATAGGCAACAGTAGCTGTTATTTAGGATGTTCTGGTTATATGAAAGGTTACTGAGAAGGTAAAAATGTGAGTATGGTTCCTTATGTAACTCTTTTCTTTTAAGACCAATTAGCCAACAAATCTCTGCTATGGCCGTAGATAATCCTATGTGTTGCATCACGCACTGTGATGTTGTCAGCGAGTCCCTGAACCCTTGCCTTGCTATCCCTACAAACACAGATTTCTTGGCACAAGACCACCCCTGGAAGTTGAGAAGTAAATACAGGCTTTTTCCTGCGCTCAGTGGCTCTTCTTAATCTCCATATTCCCATTACTCTCTCCAGTCCCTTTTGCTGTACCCAGGATATGAGTAATGAACAGAGACCATTTGCAGTAGCCAACACTTGGGTATTCTCCAATTTCAAAATGGGTTCATCAACTAGAGAAGCAGCGTGATATGGTGGACTTGAATCTTAGCTCTGCTCTTCACAGACTATTTGATTTTGGAACACTTCCACATCCTAGGTGCAAAGTGGGGTTGGTAATAACTGCCATCAGCCGCTGTTAGGATGATAGCCAGTGTAACTGAAGTACTTAGCAGTTCCTGCCACATGAAAAGCACTGAACAAACGGCTACTACTATCACATATTATTTCTAGGAATGACAGAAAACTATAGGATGCCAGGTGAATTTTAATTTCAGATAAGTAACAAAGAATGTGTCAGTATTAGCTTGTTTCCAATATGGCCTGGGGCACACTTGGCATTATTTTTATTTGCTAAATCTGGCGACCCTGATTATTTCATTTGATCCTAGGACAACCATCAAAGTAGACATTGTTTCCATTTTACAGGTGAGAAAAGAGAGGCTCAGAAAAAGTAACTGATGTCAAAGGATCACAAATGAATTCAATGGTAGAGTTCATCTTGTTTTAACATAGGTTTGGGTGGGGTTTTTTTCCCCACTCTCTCTCAAAAAGAGTGCTCTTTTGTGTCTATTTCCTTTCTCTTTATCTCTTCTCACTCTCCGAATGCTTACCACACCCACCCCAACACAGGTGCTCATCCATGGGCTGTTGACACGAACAGGAAATAAGGGCTGGCGTGGAATTGCTGCGTGGCACATGTGGATCCTCTCTCACTCCAAACAGAACCGACTTCAAACACATGAGTAGAGATGAGATGGACTAAAAGGAAAGATGGATATTAAGTCTATTATTACTACTGTAGAGTACATGTTGACTTCCAGGCAATATTTAGTAAGGGTCTACTACGTGTAGCCAGCAACCAGCTCAGTGTGACGGTGAAGTGGGGTGACAGGGAGATACCTCAGGTACATCACTAAGATCCTCAAGGTCAAAAAAAAAATAGGATTTTTTTGGTATCTTATCCCTCCCACCCCCACCCACCTCTTTTTAGTTGTAGCTTGTTCCTCAGGGCGTATCAGCATCCTCATCAAAGAATAAGTAGAGATGATAAAGTTCAAACTAAGGACTGACTCTTAACAAGTCAATACAGCTGAGGCCTAGGTGTCTGGGGGCTTTCACTAAGCCAGATCAGAGTCTCCATAACCATCAAGAGCTGGCCTTCCAGTAAAAATAATAATACGGATGGGGGTTGTTGAACACCAGGGTCCTTGTCTTCTCAAAGGAAAAAATTCAGTTAAGAGACTCCGTAGAGAGTTAAAGGAGCAATTTTTTTTTTTTTTAATTTAGCAAAAGAGCCGTTGCACTTCAGAGACAGGAGAGGCTGGCCCGAGGATGGGTGGAGAGCCACTAAGTTTCTCATTGTGCTCCTTTATGGGGGGTTATTGCGTCTCCTCCCATCTTGTTATTGTCACTCCACCCTTGGATCCACCTTGGTTTCCTACCCTCTGACCCTTTACACAAGCTTGTGTTAATCATCTTCTCACAAGAGCCTAGGCTTAACCCACCAAAGCATGGAGGGCCCAAACCTCAATGCAAATAGCATTATAATGATATTATAATAGCCTTGGGGTTCCTCCAGACACAGCCTTTCTCCAGTGCGCATGCTCCAATGTTGGGGCTGTCCCCGTAGCCGGGATCTTCTATTTATCAGTCTGTGCTAAACCTTAAGAGGAGTTGGTTGGTTTAAGGGACTTGGGGCATCAGGAGAAGAGCTTTAAAATCAGCTTTAAATTACCTCGCTTTAGGGACATGGCAATTTAAAAACATTCGTCATAAACCTAGGGCCAAGGAGAATTTATCTCCTCGAGTCCCATTGTGGGGAAGTTCAAGGAAAAGTGTGATCCAAAAGGATCCTGCCTCGGGTCCTTTTATCTTCTCTTCAGAAGAACTAGGACTTCTTATTTCTGCAAGCACACCAGAAATTGTCTCTCAATGTTAAGTATGTACTCAGAAGAAAATTCACACACTAGTACTTATTTATGGTGTTAACCTGAGTGGCTCAACCAGAAATTTACCCATGGAGAAAACGGAGTTCTATGGACCTTCAGAATAGCACTGTGCCAGAAGGCTGACCTTCTTTTTCTACAGTGCATTTTGCTGACATTATCATTATTTTCCCAAAGCCTCTTTTTACTGTACAGTGGTAACTTTTTCTGCCTACTTTAGATTTTATTTTTATTGGTTTCCTCGGTTTGGTAGAGAGACTAAACTTGGCGCATTATTTTTAATGTGCGTGAAAAATTCTCCTTTTTTCCCTTTCCATATTTATACCAGTCTGATTTAGCATCTCCAAGAAGGAAACCACTATAGGGGATGGAAAATTCTTTCAGCAGCCTGAAGAGTGACGGGCAACTGGGCCAAAAGAAAAACCTGCTTCTTGACAACAGCTCACCTCATTTCTACACACAGAGACTGGCAATATCTGCCATGAAATTTCCATTGTTTACTCTCTAATAAATCTGCAAGTTGCTTAGCTCAGGAACCAGAATTTCCTTAAGCCAACATTTCTCAAATTATGGGCCACGGACCACCTGTATCAGATTCCCATGAGATTCTCATGTAAAAGGCTAATTTCTGGGTCCTACAACAGACATACTAGTGAATTGAATCTATAATTAACAACTGTGGGTCTTTAAGACCTTGCCTTAGAGAATGTATAAATGTAATATACACTGAACTCTATGACTTATTTCCTCAATGGATTAGCTAACATGGTCTGGCTAATCACCACGTGTGATTTCATCACTTCCCTACATTCTCGGCCCAGGCACCTGGGTTGAGAATGAACAAGGGTGCTTCGCTGTGACCGACCTTGTCTGAGAGGACTGGTGGGTAGTGCTGAGGACCCAGTTTGGGTGAGGCCAGTAGTCTGGGGTAGCACCCATGTGCATGATTCTGTGATTTATCTATAATGAGTTCAATCCCTGCAGGACATTCTGGACTGAGACAGCCATTTGATGTACATCTGAGGAGAGAGATACAACTGCATAATTCTACACAAAGATGGAGAATTACATAAAGCTCATTTGAAAAGTAACCCAAGCATGAATATATATGTTAACATATTAAAACTACAGATTAAATATCCTGTGGTTTTTCTATTAACTTTTAATCCCTTCTCATTGGGAATCAGGAAAATCATTAGTCAGATACGGTTAACGGAATTATCCTTTTCCTGGTCTGATCTGGATCGTTTTTCTTTGTCTGGCAATTGCATTATGCTCTGTTCATCTTCCCTTTTAGGCTGGGCTCATTGAGATGGTCATCCTCATTATATGACACATGATGCCAGCACCCCAACATTTTCAGGCTTGCTGTACTTGCTCCAAGTCTGGATCTCACACACGGAAACAGCCTCAATTGGATTTCTGTGCTCCAGCTCGCTCCCTAATTACACAGAATTAGAGTCGTTCCCTCTGAGCTGCAATCTCTCTGAAAACCGTCTGTCCCCAGAGGAGAATGTGCCGTGTACACACTCTGCCCCTTGGCTCTGAGCCTCCTACGGGCTGCCTATCACTGTCACCAGAGGGCTGCGTGTCTCCTCATTCTGGCAGGTGTGAAGACCTTCTAAATTAAGCCCCTCTTCCTGGAAAAACTCCCTGTCTACACCCAAAAACCTTGCATTTTATTGTACGTCCTGTTACCAAACACTCTCAAAGCCACCAGAGTTACAAGACCTTGGCTTGCGTGACCCTCTCAACCTGTCTGCAAGTGGGAGAATAAAGTGAACCCACCCTTCCTGAAGGGGCTAAAGGGGCACAGCCTTTCTGCAGTGCACCTACTCCAGGACAGGTGCAGAGAAATGGGGAAGGGGAAGTTTATAGGGTGCTCCTTTGTCTGGTGGGTGTTCTGCCTTCACGGAGCCTAGGAAGAGAGGCACAGGTTCATACATTATCTGCAGAGAACATTCTGCTCCTTGCTGGGTGAATGATAAAGAATTCACAATCCGGGGACATTAGTAATAGGCACTTTGGGTGCATAAGGAAGAGGCAATAATGTTGAAGGAGGCACCCTACCCCTCCTCCCTTAAGAATGAGTATAGTTAGGGTTTCTGAGTGGCTCAGTTGGTTAAACTTCCAACTCATGGGTTCAAGCCCTGCGTCGGGCTCTGTGCTGACAGCTCAGAGCCTGGAGCCTGTTTCAGATTTTGTCTCCATCTCTCTGCCCCTCCCCTGCTGGTGCTCTGTCTCTCTCTCACTCTCTCTCTCAAATATAAAATAAAACATTAAAAAAAAAGAATGAGTATAGTTACTGGCCACCCGATAATAGAGATAATCAAGTGGGTGGAAAAAACTAAAATTTTCATCAAAAACTGAACCATTATTATAATCAGATGATAAAAAATAATGGAATGAATAGAAATGTAGACATTTACTGGGTACGCGGTAAGTATTGACAGATCCTCCAAAGCAGGAAATTGAATTTTAAACTGTTCTTGGATTTTGTTCGACTTCAATTTTCAAAATAGATGAGGTGTTATAATTTTTTTAATCACTGCAGAAAATTAGACTCAAAAATGGTCTATTCCTTAAGGAAAACATTCTATAATGAAAAGCAATAAAGGTCTATAATTGCATAAAATGAGAGTTTTCTAGTTAATTTGAGCAGACAACTGAATCAGGTTGAAAAATCTATGCCACAAATCTTTGATCTTCTAAATATAAGAGCACAGAGCCATTTACATTTATTCTGTATATTGTTTGTTTCACTAGAATAATTTTGACAATTCTATGTAGGCCTGAATTGTCAAAATAAAAACTTGATTTACTGAAATAACCTTCCTCACGGGAAGAACAAAAAGTATTATCACTATGATTTTTTTTTAAAAAAGGATTTAAGTGTAGAAATTCCAGGCTTCCTCTAAGCAGAAAGCAGACTTACATAAGTAAAGGGATGGATCCAAGATATTCGTTTATTCATTCAACAGATATTTATTTGCACCAGGAGCCAAGCGAGCCAACACAGGTAATGGCCACTCCTTTCCTTTAGTCTTTTGGATCACAAAGCAATACCTGTTTCTAGAGACATTTCCAAAGATAAAGATGTTTATAAAGGAAAATTATTTCCCTTCCTGTCTCCCCAAATGAGCCTTAACAAGCTTTTGTTAATCCCACTAGCAATTTCAAATGAGTCCTTTTATACATCTTTTAAAAAAATTTTTTAATGTGTATTATTTTTGAGAGAGAGAGAGAGAGACAGAGCATGAGTGGGGGAGGGGCAGAGGGAGAGGGAGACACAGCTTCTGCCACAGGCTTCAGGCTCTGAGTTGTCATCACAGAGCCCGATGTTGGGCTCAAACCCACAAACTGCAAGATCATGACCTGAGCCAAAGTTGGATGTTTAACCAACTGAGCCACCCAGGCACCCCTTTATACATCCTTTATTTAACTACTCATATGCACATATATTTATCATTTTTTATACTATGCATATTATAAACTAAAGAATAGATACACATATATTACTCTGTTGCTTTTTTACTTCATCACATTGATATATGTTTAACACATACTTAGAGATATACCTCATTATTTTACTTAGCTATAGAGTAGTCTATAGACTACAATTCCATAATTTAAAATTTTCAATCACTTCCTTATTGACTAGGCTTCAGTTTTTTCATTTTTATAAATAAGAAAACTGTCATAATAAGCATTCTTTAAGTATATATTAAATTTACAATGCAACTTTTTTTCTGCTGAATGTATTCTCAAGGGTATACATTGCTGTGTTAAAGATAAATGCATTTTCAAATTTAATAAAAAATACTTAGGACACCTGAGTGGCTCAGCAAGTTAAGTGTCTGATTCTTTTTTTTTTTTTATGTTTATTTCGTTTTGAGAGAGAAACAGAGTGCAAGTGGGGGAAAGGCAGAGAGAGAGGCAGACACAAAATAAGAAGCAGGCGCCAGGCTCTGAGCTGTCAGCACAGAACCTGATGTGGGGCTCGAACCCACAAACCATGAGATCATGATCCCACTGAGCCACCCAGGTGCCCCTGATTCTTGATTCCAGCTCAGGTCATGATCTCAGGGTTCGTGTGTTCAAGCCCTTCATCAGCCTCTCTGCTGATGGTGCAAAACCTGCTTGAGATTCTCTGTCTCTCCCTCTTTTACTATGCCCCCCCCCCGTTTTCTCTCTCTTTCAAAATAAATTTTTAAAAATAATTTTAAAAAAATACCAGCTTACTTTTGTCCAAGTCTGGCAATTCACAATCATGCCAAAAATGCTTGTGAGTTCCTCACACCCTAGCCAGCACTCACTATTGTCATTCTTTTTAACTTTGGAATCTAATAGTTGAATCTGGATAGCTCATTTTTGTTTTAATTTGTATTTCCAGATAACAAAGTTTCATATATTTGTTGAAATATAAATATTTTTCCTTTTCTTTTCTGTGGACTTCCTGCTGATGACCTCAGGCCATGGTTTAGCTGGATTGTTTATAATCTGGCTACACGTTTGTAGAAGCTCTTTGAAATATAATCCTTTGTTATGTGTACTGCAAACATTTTTTTCTCCAGCCTGTTTGATTGTCGTCCGACTTTTTAATGTTGACTTTTGTCAGACTGCAATTTTTAATTTCTGTAGAAAGAAGGCCTCTCAAACTGTGTTTATTCTTTTCCCCTGTCCAGGAAGTTTATCCCACTGCAATCCGGACCCCAAATAGACATAGACAGTCTCTGCATTTTGTAACCTTACTGCTCTAGGTTCCTAGGACATCTTTCAAAACCAGCCTTTGGCTATTTTTTCCTCCAAAACCTTTTTTACATCTTTCTACCTACTCTCTTCCTAGGTACCATTCTCTAAGTCACCTTGGATTTTGAGGGGAGTTTATCCTGTTTTTGTCTTTTTTTTTAATGTTTATTTATTATTGAGACAAAGAGAAACAGAGCATGACTGGGGAAGGCGCAGAGAAAGAGAGGGAGACACAGAATCGGAAGCAGGCTCCAGGCTCTGAGCTGTCAGCACAGAGCCCGATTCAGGGCTCAAACCCACAAACTGTGAGATCGTGACCTGAGCTGGAGCCGCAAACTTAGCTGACTGAGCCCCCCAGACTCTTTTTGTTTGTACACCTGATCTCTTTTGTCAAAGAAGAAAATCATACGGGAATATTATTAGCAAGGGCACTTTGTTTTACAAAAGGGCCAGAGAGAAGAAAGTGCATAGTGCAGGACGGGCGAATCCATGACACAGGCCTCCTGCTCCAGCCACACACACTGACTGCCACACATTCCAGCAAGCCAGCTCTCCCGAGCGCCATGTGCATGGCCTGGAATCCTTCTCAGTAAAGCACCCATGGTAGATGGCGTTCCTCAAAAATGGCCACAACTCTATCTTTCTTCCCAGGAGCCTTCTAGCCCCTTGTTGCTCTCCCACCAAGAGGTGGAGGCTAATTTCCCCCTTCTTCAGTCTAGACAGATTCACGGCTCACTCACAGCCAATAGAATATAGCAGGAGCAACTGCACTGGCCTTCTAAGGTTAACTCATGAGAGATGATACTTTTTCTGCCGTCTTAGCAGATATGCTAGAAATACGCGTCCTGGAAGTCTTCAGCCATTCAATTACCCTGAGGCCACCATGCTGCGAGGAAGCCTTGCAGAGAGACTGTCTATGGATAAATCAATTGATCAATCGATAGACATAGATATATAAAGAGAGATCGACACCCTGTCTGTCCACAGCTGCCCCAATCACGGTCTGACTGTCCGTTACAGGAGACACTCACCTTGAACCCTTCCTGAATTCCTGACCTACAGAAGCCAGGTCATAATAAAATGCCCATTGTTGTTTTAAGCCACTAAATTCTGGAATGGTTTGGTAGACAACACTAAATAGTTATAATGGCACACGAGTCAGAGACAAGCAATGGAACAGAGATGCCCATGAATTGAAACCTATTTACTATCCCCGGCCTAACTATAAGTGAAATTTTAGGCATTTACAAGTAATATTTTTTAATGCTTTATTTATTTTTGAGAGGGGGGAGGAGGGGCAGAGAGAGAGGGAGAGAGGATCTGAAGCAGTGAGGGCAATGCAAGGCCACAACTCATGAACTGTGAGATCATGACCTGAGTTGAAGTCAGATGTTCAATTGACTGAGCCAACCAAACACCCACAGTTAAGATTTTTTTTTGAGAGAGAGACAGAAAGGGCACATAAGAGCAAGGAGCAAAGGGAGAGGGAGAGAGGGAGGGAGGATGGGGGGGAGGGAGAGAGGGAGAAAGAGAGAGAGGGAGTGAGAGGAAGAGGGAGAGAAGCTGGGTTTACCCAAAGCGGGCTTGTGCTCACACAAAGCAGGGCTCGAACTCATGAACTGTGAGATCATAACCTGAGCTGAAGTCCAATGCTTCACAGACTGAACCCACCCAGGTGCCCCACATGTAAGATATTTTTAAACAGAGAGCCATATACGTTCCTCAAATCACTCAGTGGTATTTGTTCATTTGTGTTTGTTTGTTTGTTTTCACCTTTAGGTATAATGCTGGCCCTGGTATCTTTCCAGGAAATTACTTCACCAAGCTTTTCTTGGCTTGCCATCATGCCTCACCCCCAACCCCCTAAAAAAAGTGTAAGAAAACTGTGGGAAAAGAATCTACAACTGAGTCCTGGGGCAGCCTTAGAACAGCCTACATCCCATCTCCTGGCCCATATCGGCCCTGACTTGACGTGCCCAGGCACAGCACCTGTCAGCAAGTGCAAGTGCTAAGTCAGCCCCTCCAAAGTCTGACGGAGAGTTCATTGCTTCCTACATCTTTTTATACTCTTAGAGACATTCAAAACTGTGATCACATACATGCTTCATCTTATGTTTTCTTGGCTCCCAAGTGCCTCTCTTCTCTCCTTCCCCCACACACACCCCATCTCCAAGGTAACCCATGTTAACTGCTTACATGATATTGCTTACATGTATCCATGCATCCTTCCATACTTTCATCTGTACTCAAATAACACTATGTAGCCAGAAGCACATGTACATTACCATATAAAAAGCCAAGGCTTTTAAACTTGTTAGTCACACAGGCTGCAACTGCCACACAGCTGACGGCAAGCCACACCTCTATGCCTTTTTCTTTTCCTTCTCATTTACCCTTTGATGCAATCCCGCTGCCTTTCTCTCCCTGTCACAGGGCTTACTTCAATTCAGATCATTTGGAGCCATGACAATGCTACTTATGTTTTCATCGCTCCATCCCTTTCTTTCCCTCCATCATGCTCTTCCTGGCAAGGCTTATTGTTATTCTTTTGATTTCTTCTCGAGGAATTCAGGCAGTAAACCAGGTGAAATGCTGGATACTTAAGCAGGAGCTGGAGAGGAACGGTTAACAGTGGCTCTTGTCCTTCTTGATCTGGAGAGGAGACAATGCTCACTGGAAGGGCTCATCACTGACCTTGCCCTTCCAGAATGACTTTGCTGCTGTTTCAAGTCTGCTACACATTCCAGAATGCTAGTTAGAAAAACACTATTAGCTTTTCCAGCTATCATTGTCCTATTGTCACCATAGAGACAGATGTTATGTGAAATCCACCGCTTTATTGTGAAAACAATGTAGGTTGAAAACTAGCCTTGGGGAAGTTGCAGAGAACACGAGATTTAATCTGATATACTCCCCTGCGGGCTCTTTCCTATATTAGCTTTCCTTTTAAATAAACGTTGTTGCTCAACAATAATATACAATAAAATGAAAAGTCAAAAGGTCATCTTTTGAATTCTACAATGGTTACTTGACTCAGTCGTAAGAGAACAGATCTTGGTGGCAGACATGAAAGCAAAACCCAGTATGTACAAATTCGAAGAACTTCAAAGCAGCCAAAGAAACTGTAATGGTTAATGTGTCGTGTCCTGAACATTGGCTGAAGTCATTTTATTCTTCTGACCATGAAATTCTATTTCTGGACCAAAATTAGGACTAAAAATACACTTGTAATCTGATACCGCCCAATTAACTAATTAGAATCCTGATTCATCCTAAATGGGATCATTCAGAATCCAAATGGCAGCTGATAAATCAAACTAAATCATGGCACAATCAAATTTTCATTCCTGAAGAGGACATGTACATACCCAGAATGGAATAATGGAATGGGGTGAAAAGGAAAGAGTAAGAAAGCTGTGTTATCTTCGTCCGTTTGTGTGAATATGAATTCAGGATGCATATTACCTAGAGAGCATGTTTCTGCAATTGGCTCATTCATTGAATAAACCACCAAGATCAGAAGGACTTTGGACTAGATCCTCTTTCAACAACATGAAAATTGCCTGGGCTTTTGCACAAAATTACTCAGGAAAAAGTTATGCATAAAACAAAGATATTTACATCATTTGGAAATATGGAATTAGAAAAAAATAATTGAGTAGCAGAGAGACTCACGTGTAGTTTCAGTACCTAATCATGCTATTACAACCACAAATTAGAATTTGGGTATATTGCGGGGTACCTGGGTAGCTCAGTTGGTGAAGAGTCCGATGTCAGCTCAGGTCATGATCCAACAGTTCATGAGTTCAAGCCCCACATCCCACTCTGTGCTGACAGCTGGGAGCCTGGAGCCTGCTTTGGATTCTGTGTCTCCCTAAAAAGAATTTTGTGGGGAGCGGCAAAGATCTCAGCTGCTTGGCCATTTGCTAGCGGGATTTGTCACTCCCTGAGGGGAGTTGCAAAATAGGCAGGGGAGCGCCACTCCCTGTCAGAGAAGCCAAAAGACCAAAGATCAACCGCCTGCAGGCAGGGTGGTATCAGCCCCTCAGGCGCTGTGCTAAAAGGCTTTAGTCTGGTTCCTCTTTTACTCCAGTCTTAATCCCTTAACCCTGTTTCCTAGCAACCGACCTAGGTCAGCTGCCTTGTTTTCCCGCCTTGAAACCTTTATAAGATGAGTGTTTTCTCAATAAAGAAGAGGCTTGATCGGAAACCGTGAGTTGTGTCTTTACTCTCTGTGCGTCCCTTTTCCTGCCCTTTCTCTCCCTCCCTCAGGAAAAGAACCTACGAGGACTCTCCACCCTGCAGGTCAGGGTGGACGAGACAGGTACTGCCGAACGCTGGGGACGAGCCCGCTGGGACCTGGTTTTGGTTAAGACAGAATTTAGGTTTATTGCAAAGACAAATTTAATGAACTTCTTTAAAATCTTTTTTTTTAAGTTATTTATTTATTTGTTTGTTTGTTTGTTTGTTTACTTATCATCAATCTCTACACCCAGTGTGGGACCCCAACTTATGACCCCAAGATCAAGAGTCACATGCTCTTCTGACTGAGCCAGCCAAGCGCCCCTTTCTGAACTTCTTTAAACAGTTATGAATATCAGATTGAGTCTCACACCATCTATCAGCATATTTTCTTGATGCTAAATAGCATCATATACGGGTATTCATATACACAAAATTTCACAGTTAGAAATCAAAAAATGTTGAAAACCAGAGAAGGAGATCTAATGAATCTTAAGGAAAGGTAGGACTACATTTCTATATGTAGGATAGGAGACTTTCTAGGAGTATAAGGCATTGGTATCAAAACCTGAGTTCAGACCTTGAATCTGCTATTAGCTGAGTGATTGAGATAAATTGCTTAATTTCTAAACATCAGTTTCCGAACCTGTAACACCCACTTCCCAATGCATTGTGAGGATTATATTTAAAAATGCTTGCAAAGAGCTTATTCTAACTCAGAACTTTTATTGTTATTGTTGGCATTCAGCTGTGCAATCCACCTAACAATTTCAACAGCTTTTTTCAAATCCCAGAGGCTCATAGCTAATAATATACATGACTTTATTAGTGTTTCTTTTGGAAGTGGTGTGAAAGATATGCCCATTGGTTTTCACGTTTACCTATGATGCCAAACAAGGCCTGAAGCCTATATATTTCACCCAGTATTTCTGACCGGAATTAGAAATCATCACAGAAAACACAAATCTGAAAAGAGGTTTTTAGGAAGTCTGCAATAACCTGGAGATACCAGAATAAAAATAAGAAATAATAAGAAGAAAGGACATTGGAAATAAACCTATGTGCTTGAAATCTTATTTCCATGATAAATATTAACCTTACATTTGCAGTATCATATTAAAAGAATATAAATGTTAATTTATTTGGAAACTAGGTTGCCTAGGATTTAGATCAACAAGCTAATGTCATGGATAAATGTGTTTCTTCAGCAGTCAGAAGCAGAAGAAGAAACAGGAAATAGTGAAGAATTACGCAATTATATTACATTTGTTTAATTTGTGAAGTTGACAGACAGCTATTTACCTCCGAAATTGGTTTCTGAGAAATGAAAAGAACACAGGAACTTGCAGAAAAATCAAATTAGGTTCAGAAAGCTTTTCAATTTTTCTATTCAGAAAGCCTCTCCTGCCCTGAGCCTTGCTATTGCCCAACCATGGTACTTGCAGGATCCCAAGTACCATGATGGAAACAGTGGTTCTCAGACTTTTTTAATATCACAGTTTTCTAAAGATGTCCCTAAATGTCCTCTGCATCCAGTCCTCCACTCACCAGAAAACATTTTTGACATTTTCTTCCGATTCTCACATCAGATCTTAGAAGGCTGAAGAGCAGACGTTAGGGAAGAGTCCGGAGATGAAGGTCTGGCTCCAGTTTGTTACCCAACGTGCATGGCTGGCTCTGCAGGTCGTGGAACACTGACCTGGAGCACTCTTCTGCGACTCCCCTGGACTCTTGGCCATGCCCCTCAGGCCCAGTCCTCCTTTCCAGCAGTCCCAATCAGAAAAGTGCCACTTCCCTCCCATTTTCCATCCTTCACACTTGTCTTCTCTATTACCCGAGAGGCAGGAAAGTATAATGCAACTGTGAAATTAAGTAATTGTCCAAATTTCAATCTGATGTCTGACCTAGGAGAAAGCACACTCAGACACTTGTTTTGAAACAAGCCATCTCACCTTTTACCGCCTCTCTCACAGAGGCAAATCCTGCTCTTGCCTAATCCTGGGACGAATAACTATTTCCAATACCCACAGGGTACAAGCACATTATAGATAATCCCAGTCAGAAAAAGATTTTAGGAGTCTAGGTTGGCCCAGTGTCTCCTCTAAAGTATCTCTTCTTGGAGTTCTTGGATGGCTTTGTTGGTAGAGCATGTGACTCTTGATCTCGGGCTCTGAGTTCAAGCCCCATATGGGGTGTAAAGATTACTTAAAAATAAAATCTTTAAAAAAATGAATGGTGTCTCTTCTATGGCTATCTTACAATTCTTCAGCCTGGTACAATAGCAATGCTCAGCAGACCCCAAACTGTGGCAGCTCTAGGATTTCTATGGGTCCCCCCCTCAACAAGGCTTGAAATACTTGGGCTGGAACACTAGGCTGGTCTTTGGGCATGGAGAAGCAAGAAGTGTCACATCAGGCAGATTCTGGGGAACACTGAACTTCAGAGAAAACAGATTTCCCCAAGGAAATCAACAAGAGAAGCTTAGGAAAATAATTCAACTATGCCCCCCTTTCTTCAGTTAAAATATTTTTCATGGGACTATAGGTATGCAGGGTACTTAAAATTAGCATGTTGGGGAAAGTATGAATTCTGAAGATCAATGCATATTATCCACTGATCTAGTCCATTGATTGCATTAAAGCTACACCCAGGTGTCCTAAAACTATATTCTAGAGTTGGCAGGAAAACTCAATGTTTCAAACTCCACCCTTGCTCTGGACTCAATTTTGTCTTTTTATCTTGAAAATGTCTCAATTAGAAATCAATCTTTAATTTCTAGGCCTGAGGTCTGGCCCTTTTATCAAAGAAGATGATTACAAACTAATGCCCAAGAAAACCTTTCCAGCAACGCTGATAACCTGTGCCAGAGTGGTCTGGCTCATTAGTGAAAATTTCTGGTAAACGTTCCCCAACATCTGGATAGCTAATCACCCAAGGTTAATGACTTTGGCAACCCTTTTGCTGTTTTTCACCTTAATGGCTATGAAAACCTGGGTGGTGTTTAAGGACCAGAAGGGGCTAAGTACATTCAGCGGAAATTCAATAAACACACAAAAGAAGAATAACACATAGTTCCTGGAATAGCATGCTGAGAGTGGCTTTTTCTTTTCTTTCCTTTTTTTTTATAGTTTATTGTCAAGTTGGTTTCCATATAACACCCAGTGCTCACCCCAACAAGTGCCCTCCTCCATAGGCATTACCCCTTTTTTCCTCTCTCCCACCCCCATCAACCCTTGGTTTGTTCTCTGTATTTTAGAATCTCTTATAGTTTGCCTCCCTCCCTCTCCTTAACTATTTTTCTCCTTCCCCTCCCCCACTGTCCTCTGTTAAGTTTCTCCTGTTCCACATATGAGTGAAAATATGTATCTGTCTTTCTCTGCCTGACTTATTTCACTTAGTGTAACATCCTCGAGTTCCATTCACATAACTACAAATGGCCAGATTTCATTCTTTCTCATTGCCGTGTAGTATTCCATTGGATATACAAACCATATCTTGATCCATTCGTCAGTTGATGGAGGTTTAGGCTCTTTTCATGATTCGGCTATTGTTGACAGTGCTGCTATGAACATTGGGGTACATGTACCCTATGCATCAGCACTCCTGTATCCCTTAGATAAAGTCCTAGTAGTGCTATTGCTGGGTCATAGGGGAGTTCTATTGTTAATTTTTTTAGGAACTTCACACTGTTTTCCAGAGCAGCTGCGCCTGTTTACATTCCCACCAACAGTGTAGGAGGGTGCCCGTTTCTCCTCATCCTCGCCAACATCCACAATCTCCTGATTTGTTCATTTTAGACACTGAGAGTGGTTTTTGCAAACTAGGTCTGATACCAGGTTAGCAATTTGGCGAGATGTGAGCACTGCTCACTGTAATCTCTGATTCTTTAGTGATCACCTGCTTGTCTTCCCTTCCTCTTTCTGCATGGTTCTTGCCGCCTTGAGGAATTTCAGAGACTAGGGCAAAGGCTGTCTAATTTACCATCAGACTCTTCGGTCTGTTCACGTTCAAACTTACATCTATCAATGACTTTAAATGAATTAATATTTATATATTTTTCCTCCCAACTCCTGACCACTCTGGGACTAAATAGAAAGCTATGAGGTGTTCAAGACAAATTGTCAATGCTCTCCCTCTACTAGGAATTCTTTGGTAGCAAGAAGACAACACATTGAACTTGTTTCTGAAAGCACTGGATTCTCTTTTTTGCATCTGCCTCTCTTCCTCCTCTTTGAGCCCTAAATAGGCTTCCAGCCACTCTGTGTCTGGGCTTAGTGACATCACTCACTAAATATTAAAACAAATATTCATAAAGCACTAAAAGTTTGTAAAATGAGTAATACTGAGAGCAATGTTATGAGACCCACTATCACAGTTAACTTTAGAAAACCAGAAGTTTAAAGAATTTACATTCCTGATGCCTTGAACGCAGAATTAAGTTCTAGATAAAATAAGATAGTGGAAATTGCCATGTTCTATATACTTCAAAACATGTATGTGCTAAAATCTTTTAAAATGCCCTTAGCTTTTTCCCCCTTTTTATTTAACTTGAGGAAATAAGGTTTAAGTTCCACTATAAAAATAGATTATGCTTATATCAAGGAAATAGAATGGCTTAAAATTAGGTATTCCCTAGGTTATTTGGACAAGGCCATACATAGTTAGCTGTTCATAATAAATACTGTATTTTCCAGAGTGAAATTACTGTTGTCTTACTTAATGATATAAAAAGTTACTTTTATTACCCATTGTTTTATAGAGCATCTAGGTATGTTTGGAGGGGGGTGGGAGGGAGGCAAAGAAGGAAGAGAAAATAGAGGAGAGAGGAAAAGAAGATTCTGTCTATGAATAGTCCATTGCCCTGTCTTTAATCAGCCATCTAGCTACATAACTTACATATTGTCTAACCTACTCCGTTGATTCTCAAATCACAGAATTTGCCCTTAATACATAATGCAATTAATTGTCCCCAATTCTAAGTCCTCTTTCTTCAGAATTTTAGTCATACATTTTCATCAATGCCTGCCTTTTTATTACATGGATGAGTCACTCCTGCTGGGGATCATTAGGGGAAAAGAGACATGCAAAGGGAAAGTGAATATTTTCATATTCTGTTGAAATATAAACTGGGGCGAACTCTCTGGAAGGCAAGTGGACGATGCGTCCAGAAGTCAGTGAAGGGCGGTTAGCGTGGGCCCAGACATTTCACTTGTACGGTTATAACTGAACAAACGCAAATGCTTAGCCGTTAAATATTTAATATACAGCATTTTTCTTTTTTAGGGTTTTTTCTTAAAAATAAAAATATTAGAAGCAGCCTCCATACGCTACAATGGGGGAATCCATTGAATAAATTGGTTGATGGCCACACAATAAAATAATACACAATTATCAAGACGTTATAATGCAGCACATCTAGGGCCGAGAGAGTTAAAAAAGTGATTGTGTTGTGGGTTTTATTTAAATCGTTAGTTAATGAGGAAACAGTAAGGAGATAAAACTGGTCCAAAAACATTTGAGAAGGTAGGCATTTATAGGCAACACAATAAACAAATGTCCAGATAAGATTGCAGGGTTAGAAACAAAATTGGTTAATGTCCAAAGGGGTAATGAACCATACATAACCTTTGGGATTACCACTCACCCCCGCCGCTGGCTCACCAACCCAACAACCCCAGAGAAATTCTATGCACCTCATCACAAATCGACAAGTTACTCTGCCTCCTCAGAGTTGTAAAATAGTCCGTTTGGACAGCAGAAAATCTAGACAAGTTGCAAGCCCAGCAATGCCCTGGAAAGACACCTACTTAACTCTTTCTCCTATTTCTAGGTTTCAGATAATGTTTCTGACAGCACGTTGATGTGAGAATTGCACGTGTTCGTACATGCAGAGCACAGAGAGAAGTTCCTGGCACAGAGGAATCATCAGCTACCATCATCGTCGTCATGACCATCATCGTTGTCATCACAGCCGCACTTAGGGATTTGATTCATTAATTAAAAACCATTTACTTATAAAAGGAAAGGGGACAAAGTAGATGACGGAGTAGGAGTTTTCTAATGAAACTGTATTTGAGACATTGAAAGTTGTCTTATGAGGTGCTGTTTCACTCTATTTGTCTCTAGAACATCATGGGCCTGGGAGGGGGAAATCAACATCTTCTAGTGACAAAATGTAAAAGGTCTTGAACATTTGGACCAAGAATGAAACAAACTAGGCAGTAGGAGGCAGGGAGGAGGAGGGTGTTTTAGAATACATATTATCAGCAGCAAAGCAAAATGAATTTGAAAGCAGCCCCACAGGGGGGATGATGAATAAGTTCTTCAGAGTTAGGAATGGTAGATGGGAATTAATTTTATAATGCCTATCATTAACTCTTTTAGGATTTATGAAATGTCACTCTTGCTTGCTTTATTTAACATGTTGCCCCATTTAATGTTGTTTTAGCAGGTTGACAGCCCATTTATCAGCTTTCAGTACTTTACTTGTCTCGTCAATTCCCTTCCAACTCTGTTCTCCCCTCAACGCTTAGGCTCCTCAATCACGAATTCTTCTACCTTCAAGATTCCATGAGCCCTCACAATCTGTCAAGTCTCTTTTGCATCTCGGGGTCTATGCAAGAGATCACAGCCTTACAATCTCTATTTCTTAATTTCTGGTAAAAACAACAGTTGCAAGAAATAATCCTCATGGAGGATTGACTAAAGGTTAGGAAAGTCATTTACTCCATTTGCTCTTATATTTGAAAAACAGACTCCTAAAAATGTGATCCGAGTTTTGGTCCTCCTCCCCAGAAAAGAAACGCATGTATGTTCATATAGACAACATTTTGTATACAAGTCCAGGAGGGTTACTGAGCCACTGTAATCCCTCTGTGGGTCCCTCTGCTGTTTTAAGTTTGCTTAACCTTTTCTTATAGAGAATTGTAAACACACAACAGTAGACAAGAACAGGCAGAATAGTATAAGGAAGCTACATGTACATATCACCTAATCCCAGCGGCCATTGGTCTCAGGACAAGTCTGTGCTGCTTTCATCTTATTTGTCTTTAAACCAAGCTAGACCATCAGATTAACCTTATATCTGAAATAAATGATTAGCCTCTAGACTGCTTTCTCCAAATTACCCTTAGGCATGATTATAACTTTGGAATGCCTTGATGAATACTCAAAGTGACCCCTAGAAAGAGTTGGCTTTGCACCTCTTATAAATTCACATTGAGGAAGTTATACACTCCTTACACACCCACTCCTCTCCTAGAGCTCATGACTGGGACAATCTGTTCTTCTCTTAAACTGTTTCTTTGGGATTATTTTATGAATATTA
Organism: Suricata suricatta; assembly: GCF_006229205.1. Taxonomy (NCBI): domain Eukaryota; kingdom Metazoa; phylum Chordata; class Mammalia; order Carnivora; family Herpestidae; genus Suricata; species Suricata suricatta. The sequence goes on along the minus strand of NC_043706.1, from coordinate 113,493,434 downwards.
TGAATCTTACAACTAACCATTTTCTACTAGAGTTTTTTGGTGTGTAGTTTAAATATTAGTTGCAGTTGTGCGTGCCACTTCTCTTTTCACTATATTTAAATTCATTTCTGACACAAAGGTTGCTTTTTGAGGTAATCATCATGCATTCTGCCATTTGAATTAACTTTATGATTAATTTCTAGAATTTTTCTGTCAACTCTTTTGAATTGTCTATGTGTGATGATGTATAATAAGTAAATTATAATGTCATCCAAAAATAATTGTGTTGAAACTTCCATTCCAATATATCTTTCTGTTAATCCAGATTTATATCCTGTAGCACTGACCAGAAATTCTATATTGTTATTAAATAATAATATTGATAAGGGATCACATAATATATTTCCAATTTAAAGGGAATGTGATTGAGTTTCAAAACTAAATAGGCTCTGGGTTGTTGACTTCAAATTGATGTGCTTTATCAATTTAGGGAATGCTTTTTCCATTTTTACGCCACATAAAGGTTTGTTCATTTTATTTAAATAAAAAATGAGAGGGTTCTCTCAAATACTTATGGAACCTACTTTGAGATGAACATAGCCCATTTTTAACTTATCCATTAATGTTATTTCAGTAAGTTTCCTAATATTATATTTGACTGCTATTGCATTCCTAAAATAAACTCCATTGCACATGATAGAGTATTATCTTACATATTACTGAATTCTATTTGATCTTTTGTTTATAAATTCTCATATATAAATCATTAAGTAAGATTGTCTGTGGCATCATGTCTGTATCAATTTGATATTGGGGTTGTGTTTATTTCACAAAATAAAGTCAGCAATATTTAATATTTTTCTCTATTCCAAATTCATTTCTATAACCTGGGAATTAATTGATCCTGGAAAGTAGGAAGCAGTATACTTATTAATCAATCCAAGTTTTGAGTCTTTGGAGGAATATTCTATATTTAAAATTATTTTATTTTTAAATTTATTCTATATTTATGTTTTGTCCAATTAAAAAATATTAATAAGCATCTTTACTTTTTAACTCATTTTTATTTTTGTTAAAATATAAAGACCTAAACTATGCCTTAAAATGGTGAATTTTATAATAGGCAAGTTATACTTTGATTTAAAAAGTGAATTGGGGAAAGGGAAGCATTCAAGGAAAAATGTGAACTCTTTTGAAATTCCTGATGCTTAAAAAAACTTAAGCATTTACATTTAAAGGTAGTCTGCTGTGTTTACAGATATTTCATTTTTCTTCTATGTTTATAAGCAGAAACAACTGGAGAAAAAAAGAAAAAACCACTAGAAAGATTGTTGTTTAGAATAGTTACATTATTTCATGGTAAAAAAGCCGATTTGGGGCACCTGGTTGGCTCAGTCGGTTGAGTATCCGACTTTGGCTCAGGTCATGATCTCACAGTCTGTGGGTTCGAGCCTTACACCGGGCTCTGTGCTGACAGCTCAGAGACTGGAGCCTGTTTCAGATTCTGTCTCCTTCTTGCTCTCTGCTCCTCCCCCACTCACTCTCTGTCTCTCAAAACAAAGACAAAAAAAATTTTTTTTTAAAAAGCCAATGTGTCTTGTACAATGAAAATGGAAGCGGCATAGAGAGGGGATATACAGGTGGACAAACTTTTACTGTCATTTGTTAATTACTGTAGCATGGAAAAAAAACCTAAATTTGGTGCTCAGTCCTACTAGTAATTCTTTGAGTCTGTGCCAATGTATATTATATTAAAATCTATGGTACCTGGTATATATTCAGTGATTGTGAATTGTGTTCAGTCATTCACATAATTTTGATATCCTATTGAGGAAACTTTGTCAAAATATTCAGAAGTTTGTCAATGGAAATGGAAAAACTAATTGTTTCCTTTGGTAAACACAGTGTGAATCCGTCAGAGGAGGAGGACATCTGAACTTGCTCTTTCCGTTGTTAATACCAAATCTTGAAAAAGAGAATTGATAACCCAATTGGACAGATCCCAGAATTCTAAGTAAAAGAAATTATATTAACAGTGTGCCTGGTGCAGATTTTCATATCCAGTATCTGACAAATCTAATAAAATCCAGACCTCACCCATGATTTAAGGAGTCAGTGGAGAGAGTTAGGAAAACAGTTGGAAGACCTTTGTAGCCTTCCAAGAAATGGTCAGAGATGATCTTCACTATCACCCAGTCACTGAGGAATGCCTCCTACCAATTCACTCTTGTTCAGTGAATCGCTATAGAAAACATATACTTGGGGCACCTGGGTGGCTCAGTTGATTAAGCGTCGGCTTGGGCTCAGATCATGAACTCATGGTTCGTGGGTTTGAGCCCTGCATCAGGCTCTGTGCTGACAGCTCTGAGCCTAGAGCCTGTCTTCAGATCTTGTGACTCTTTCTCTCTCTGACCCTCCCCTGCTCACTCTGTCTCTCTCTGTCTCTCAAAAATAAAGAACATTAAAAAAAAAACATATACTCTATAAGAAGAGATGTAGATGTTGCCAAAGCTTTCTGATATCCTTTGGAAGGTTTCTGATGACAACCTTCCATTTTATACCTAATATTAATAGCAGACAAGATTACTCAGTTCAATGGAAAAATCATTGAATACCTTAGCACAGACTGGGCAAGATCTAAGAATAAGATGAATTGAGATCAAAATTATTAGCCCAAGGATCTGGAAAAGTAGGACCCAGCAGAAACTTGTATCCAAAGGGAGCACGAAAAAGCATCCCTGAGAAAGGGAAAATGGGGAAGGGGGTGAGCATCCAGTAGAAATGGGGAAATTTTCAGAAAGATGATATTTGAAACTCAGTACATCTTCAACTCATCACAGGCTATAGACCTGTAACCTCTATGTGGAAGGCCTCTCTTACAAGGTACCTGAGTTTTGACAATTCTCTTGTCTTGAGACTAGATAATCCATAACTATATCTTACTGTAGAACCTACTGCAAATTCTCTGTCCATATGTATTAGTCTCCAGACTAGTGGAGACTGATAGCTAACAGAACATTATATGTTCTGCAGAAGAAAAACTTGTCAACCAAGATTGCAGCTTCTCAGAGTATCACATAGTTATTCCCCAACATTCTGTGCAGTATGAACTCAGAGGATCTCTCGTGAAATCTCACACTTCTTGGTTGGTTTGGTGAGTCATGCACACCGTGAAATTCCTCGCTGGCATCTAGGAAACCCATTTCTCCCTGGGTATTCTAGGAAAACCTCAGAACCTCATCCCCTCCCCATAATCTGGCCAGGTTTTACAATAGAAGAGTGTGACCTTTCACCTAAGGTAAATTCTACATGTCCTGTATATCAACTAGCGAGAGTCCCATCCCTACTCCTTTCTGTGAATTCAACTTCTGCCTGCCCTTTCTGTCTTCTCTCATTAAAAACAAACAAACAAAAAAATCAACCAGGTCTGTACCCCCACCCCATCTATGTTTGTTTCTCTCTCCTCCTTTTCATAATCAAATGTCTCAAAAATGGTGCTCATTCTCACTACCTCTGTGGCCTCATCTCTTGGACAATCTTCTACCTGTTCTGTTGTGGCTACCACCCCATCATTCCTCCAGAAGGACTTTACTCAAGCTCTGCAATGTTGCTAAACCCAAAAAACAGCTTCAGACCAAACTTACTTGTCCTTTGAGCTGTGATCAGGTCTCTCAGCCCAACCCTACACACCCCTCCTCATCACTGTCCCCAACCAATCACACTGGCTTCTTTCAGTTTCTCAGGTTGTACATGCAGTCCTTGCTTAAACTAAGGGGGCAGATCACTAATATATGATAACTTTTCATGCAATCCTGTTTTGTTCATGCCATATCCCAGGACCTAGCACCCCAGAGGCATTCCATATACTTTTGTTGAATAAAGATTTTAAGTTCTAGCACTATGGGCAGGAGGCACTATTCTAGCAGCATTTCTTTGGGTGCTTTCTTTCTTCATAGCTCTTAGATCTCTGCAAGCCCACCACCATAACTGCATGGGAAATCTGCGAAAAAAATATGTACTTTGAGCAACTGAAAAGAAAATGGTGGTTATGCATGGTAAAATAAAATTAAAAAAAAATCTTATTGGCCATCTAATACAACCCATACCCCACACAAACATTGTTGGTTAGCTACGGAGAACACCAAAGTCTGAAAATGTTCACTAGATTACATAAGGTCTGATTGACATTGGATAGTAGAGCTGAGACTGGAACCTAGCTGTCCAGCCTTGGATGGTCCCAACACGATGCACATACATGATGAAGACATCTTGGGGACAGACCTCTAGGACTGGATAATGGTACAAGCACTGCATTTCCGGTTACAATGCTTTTTTTTTTTTTTGAATGCTTGGATTTAAATTTTCATCAAACTTCAATTCAATATGGTAATGGAATTCCAAATATGGAATCAGCTAGGTGTCATCCACAAAGCAAGAGGTCTAAATCTGGTTCTCTGATGCCATTTGTTGGAACTGTTTTATCTTAAGATTTTGCTATTAAGCTGAGCAGCATAGGGTGTCTCCAGATCTGCAAATAAGAGCCTTAATTCTGCTGTTGCTTCACTTTGTTCTCTCTGTGTGATCTGATTACACACATATTACAACAGTTTTCATTCTCCCATTTGTTCTTCTGCTCCATTGTTCACTGAATAGCCCTCTTTAGAGCACTTTGTATTTGCAGGACATCGTGTTGGCTGCAATGATGTGCAAGATGCAGTCTAGTCCTCAACAAACTTGTAAAACAAATGAAGAGTGAAAAAGCAATTAGCACACTTTAGGATGTAAATGAGCATGTAATCTAAAGGTCTACAGGAAAAGAGTGAGGCATAAAAGAGAGGAAATCCTAAGAAAGAAGGAAAAACTACACCTTGAAATTTATGCATCTAAATAAGTAGTTACTCCCAAGGACTGGGTCCTGTTGGTGCTGTACCTGAGTGTGTCAATGAATTCTTTAAGGATGGCATAATAGAAAGAGCATGAGAAGACAGAGCCCCACAATGCTGAATCCTTCCTTTGCATCCTTTAGGCCAATCACTTAACCTCTCTGAGCCTCCGTTTCCTCCTCTGTAGAACAAATGGTTATAATAAACTGTTGTATAGGGTTGCTCTAATGTGTGTAAAGTGGTCTTGACATTCTAAAAAGCACATTCATGTATTATTTCATACTATATCTTGCTTTCCTGTATGATATTGTCTGAACCAGCTTGCAAAGATTCTGCTACCTACCAGTCAAGGGCGACTCTTACAGGACAATCTAGGTTGAGTTTTAGGAGACTGTGCATTCGTGTTTCATTTATTATCGATGAGGCTTACATTGTGTAAGGCACTAGAGTCTACATATCTCTGCCATCTCACCTGAAAAATACAAGTAAAAATGTTTATGCTCACAGACTCATGGGATTGACACGAGAATCAAGAAAAGTAACGTTTGGAATCCTTTATCTTTTTTTTAAATTTTTTTTTGAATCCTAAAATGGAATAGAACTGTTAAGTGTTAAGGAACAAAAAAAAGAAATTCATCTGCCTTTAAAAAGAGAAATGTTTTGCCTTTGAGTCTACTCATTTTCTCTTGGCCAACTCCCGTGAAATGGTGCCATTAACATTTTGATGGCCATCCTTTCAGTGAGTCTCTTTATGCCTATAAAGCCCATCACACACACCCTCCATACACGTACATAGTACTTCACATGATGGAGTTTAACAATATATGGTTTTTTAAACCCGCAGTCGCCTTCCTTTATCTTTGACCCCCTTCTCCAAAGCGTTTTTTCATGTCAACTCAGGCTGGGTCTCCTATTTTGAGCCCCTCCTAAGCACTGCCTCCCCAAGGTGGAATTTCTCCTTAGCTCCTGGACCCTTCAGTGCCTCAGTCACAGCACCCAATGCATTATGAAACTTCCTTCCTTCCCAGCTATTACCTTCATAAAAGTGGCCACCGTGTTTTAGCCCCACTTCATAACACCGGCATTTAGTACAGTACCCGGTACACTATAGGCTCCGAACAGATAATCAAGGAGTACATGAAAGAACAGATGGATGGATGAATGAATGAATGAGTGAGTGAACTACTACCTAAGCTACACACACACACAAATTTTTAATGGTTTCTTTCTAAATTAGGAAGCAAATCATAAAATTGTTTTCATCATCAGTGTCCCAATTATATATACAGACCTCACTGAAGCATATATAATTTTAAATTACATATGTAGTCAAATCCAAAATATAATACTTGTGAAACTTCAATGACACATTAATTGAGAATAATTTTTTATGACTCAAAATCTTTTATTTGCATGATTCCATTTATATGAGGTCTCTAAAATAGTTAAACTTAGAGAAACAAAGTTGAATGGTAGAGGCCAGGGTCTGGGGGGAAAGTGAAAAGGAGGAGTTGCTGTTTAAATTGTATAAAGTTTTAGTTTTGCAAAATGAGTAAATTCTGGAGATCTACTATACAATATTGTGCCTACAGTTAACAATACTGTATTATATACATAAAAATGTGTTAAGAGGATAGATCTCATGTTAAGTGCTCTTACTACAAGAATAAAAAAAAAAAGAAGAGCTGTCACCACATAGCATATAATTAGATTATTCCATTTACTCAAAGCTTTACATCTCTTCCTTTGATGTTCAATAATCTGCTAAATTACAGTCCCCAATTCTTTTTTTAATTGCATTTTCCTTTGTTTAGCTCCTTTTTATAATTTATCTATAAAGAAGCTCAAATTTTTTTAATTAAAAATAAATCTAAAGCCCACAGGTAAATCAAGAGAAATTATGGAGCCCACAGCATTTAGTCAGCCCTTAAAAGCCTGTCTCAAATGTCACCTCCTTTGCAAAGCATTCCCTAAACCCTAAAGCAGAATGAAATCTGTCCTTTTTCCCTATTCTTATAGCTCTGTGGCTGTGGGTTATGTTAGCATTAATCTACTAAAGTATATTACATTTCTAACTCAACAGAGGGAGGAAGTGTGTTATAACCAGTCTTGTGTCCAAGCCTAGCCTACCTGGATACCCAGCAAACAGTAAATGCACAATAAATGTTTGGTTCATGAATGAAGGTAAACACTTCTGGAAGTGCTTGGAAACTTTGTGTTATTTTGTATATAAAGTAGCATCCTTCAGTTGATTAAGCAGCAACGGAAACTGACAAATACATAAAGATTAGGCAATGGCTGATTGCTAATTAGAAGTCTGCTCTAATAGTCCTTGTATTTGGTTACTTGGCACATATTTTTCAGAAAAATTCACAAGTGATTTTTGAAGACACTGATATTATCCTTTCAATATTTTTCTCCATGGGCTTTTGCAAACCCCACCCACACCAAAAATCTTGAGGAATCTAATAAAAATCTTGAGGAATCTAATAAGGTGTTCCTCATTTTAATTCCTACAGTGCTTGACAGATTATAATTCTGTAATAATATAGTACAGTGCTTGGCAGTTTATAATTCTGATTTTCTGTTCCATGAAGCAATCTAAATATTCGTGTGTAGCTTTTTAATTCAAATTTTTGTCAGAGAATATAGTGAATGAATCAAGGTTATTAGAGATTTCATGTGTTAAGTTTGAGAACAGCTGTCTTAGTGAGATTATAATATGTAGTAGTGGTATCCCTGCTATTTCCTTCCTCTCTGGGATAAAACGTGCCAGCTCAGGTTAGCTGGGGGTTTCGTAAAGGAGAAATTTTAATTTACATGGGAATCGCCCTATGAATCATGTTAACATGCAGATTCTCATTAAATCTATCTTGGTGGGGTCTAAGCATCTGCACTTCCAAAATGCATCCTGGGATCATCCATTTTCTTAGCCCCTGGACTGCCCTTTAAGAAGTAAGGCAATAAAGAATAAGAATAAGTAATGGACAATATCCTTGGTCTTAAGTCACTATGAACTTACCCACTGCCCATTGAAACATGAGTTATTGAACTTGTTTTATGAAAAGGAGAATACTTATTACGGTTCACTCACCCTATTTTGTTTCTTGAATGGTTTCTATGGAGAAATAACTTAAATTCTTACAAAGTTTAATTTTGACATATTATCACTTTTGCTACCAGAGAAAACATTCCATCTAGTGAAACATATTTCCAAGATACCAAATTTAATGGAAGAACAAGTAAAACATATATCATGTTCTCCATGTGCACAAACTCCACAGAGATTCGGAGCTCAGCAGTGGCATTCAGCTCAGGAGAACACACAGATGAACCATCGCAAAGGGAAGACTCCCCTGCCTAAAGTGAAAGGAAATGCTACTAAAAAGATTGTGTTGGGGTGCCTGGGTGGCTCAGTCGGTTAAGCCTCCGACTTCGGCTCAGGTCAGATCTCACGTTCGTGGGTTCGAGCCCCGCGTCAGGCTCTGTGCTGACAGCTAGCTCAGAGCCTGGAGCCTGCTTCCAGTTCTGTGTCCTTCTCTCTCTGCCCCTTCCCCTCTCATGCTCTATCTCTCTCTGTATCAAAAATAAATAAAACATTAAAAAAATTTTAAAAATAAAATAAAAAGATTGTGTTGACTCCGTGTGTCACTGTGGGGAGAACTGACATCTGAACAATATTAAGTGTTCTGACTCATGAACATGGTATATCTCTCCGCTTATTGAGGTCTTCTTTACTTTGTCTCAGTTTTGTAGTTTGCACTATACTGATCTTATCCATATTTTATAAAAGTTATCGCTAAGTATTTCATGTTTGGGATGCTATTGTACATTGACTTTTTAAGGTTTTAGTATCTAATTATCATAGCTAATATATTAAATGCAATTACATTTTGTGTATTGGCTTTGTAGCCTATGACCTTACTAAGCTCACTTTTTAGTTCTTCTAGCTTTTTAGGACATTCCATGGAATTTATATACATAGACACTGTTTTATATTCATAGAACTGTTTTAACTATTCCTTTCACATTTGTATTCCTTTCATTTTTTTCTTTGCTTTATTGCATAGGCTAGAACCCTTAATATACAATGAATAGAAATCATCATGAGAGTAGGCATCCTTACCTTATCTCTGATCCTGTAGTGAAAGCATAGTTAGTGATAGGTTTTTCTTTTTTCAAGTTTTAATTTAAATTCCAGGTAGTTAACATACAGTGTAATGTTAGTTTCAGGTGTAGAATTTAGTGATTCATCACTTACACACAACACCCAGTGCTCATCAGTGATAGTTTTTAATGAATACCCTTATCAGAAAGCTTTTGCTTTTTTTTTTTAATGACATGGTGTTGAATTTTGTCTAGTGCTTTTTCTGCATTTCTTAAATAATTATATGGTGTTCTCCTTTATTTTGTTGTCATAAATTACATTGATTTTCAAATATTAAATCAACCTTTCAATCATAAGGTGAGCCATACTTGGTCATAGTTGGTACACACACACATAGATACATAAACAGCTAGATTTTATTGGCTAAGTTTTTGTTACTTATTATTGTCTGTTCATAAGTGATTTTGGTCTGTAGTATATTTTTCTTCTTGTATTTTCCTTGGTTTTGGAATCAAATCTATTCTGGCTTCATAAAGTGAGTTTCAGAATATTCCTTCTCTCATTATTTGGAAGTATTGTATAAAATTTGTATGACTTGTTCCTTAAATATTTGTTGGAATTTGATAGTGAAGCAACCTGAGCCTGGAGTCTTCTTTGTGGGAAAGACCTTAAGTATAAATTCAATTTCATTAAAACATATGGCATTGTTTGATTTTCTATTTCTTCTTGAGTCAGTGCTGGCAATGTGTATTTTTCAAGAAATTTGTCCATTTCATTTAAGTTTTATCTTTATTGGCATGTATTTTTTTCTACTTCTTAAAAATTTTTTTTAATTTACATCCAAGTTAGTTAACATATAGTGCAACAGTGATTTCAGGAGTAGATTCCTAAATGCCCCTTACCCATTTAGCCCAGTGCCCTACACAACCCCTCCAGCAATCCTCTGTTTGTTCTCCATATTTAAGACTCTCTTATGTTTTGTCCCCCTCACTGTTTTTATATTATTTTTGCTTCCGTACCCTTATATTCATCTGTTTTGTATCTGAAAGTCCTCATATGAGTGAAGTCATATGATATCTGTCTTTCTCTAATTTCATTTAGCACAATACCTTCTCATTCCATCCATGTAGTTGCAAATGACAAGATTTAATTCTTATTTTTTGTATCAGCATGCATTTTTAAAGTTTCCTTTATTACTCTTTTATATCAATAAAAATCTGTAGAGATATCACTTTTTTCACTCCTGGTATTGACAATTTTGCATGTTCTTTCTATTTTCTTAATGGTCTGGCGAGAGTCTTGCTTATTTCATTGGGTTATTTTTTTTTTCATAAAATAAGGATTTGTAGTCTTTTAAAATGTTCTCATTTATTTCTCTATGTTCTATTGCATTGATTTCTGCTCTCGTTTTATTATTTTCTTCTTACTTCTGCCCTTTTTCTCTAGCTTCTTTTTTTTTTTTTTTTTTTTTTTTTTTTTTTGAGAGAGCGAGCGCGTCAGCAGGAGAAGGGCAGGGAGAGAGAGAGACACAGAATCCAAAGCCATCAGCACAGAGCCCAACACTGGACTCAAACTCAGGAACCCTGAGATCATGACCTGAGCCAAAGTTGGTTGCTCAACTGACTGAGCCCCTTTTTCTAGCTTCTTAAGGTGGAAGTTTAGATCATTGACTTGAGACCTTTCATTTTTCTACTATAACATTTAAAACTATGAATTTCCTCTAATCTCTATTTGAGTTGTATCCACAACTTTTAATATGCTTTGTTTTTCTTTTTATTCAGTTTGATATAATTTATAATTGCCTTTGTAACTTCTTTGATCCATGGATTACTTGCAAATTTGTTGCTTAGTTTCCTAATACTTAAGCATTTACCAGAAATGTTTCTCTTACTTCTTTCTACCTTAATTACCCTTGGTCAGAGCATATGACTTATAATATTTCAATCCTTTCCAATTTGTTAAGACTTGTTTTTATGGCCCAGAGGATAGTTTCTTTTGGTGACTCTTTCATGTATACACGAAAAGAATGTTTATTTGAGTGGAATATTCTATAAAATTCAGTTAAATCAAGTTGGTTTCTTTAGCCCTCTTCTTTTTTGATTCATGTATTTTGGTTATGTGTTATTGGGTTTATACATATTTATCATTGTTTTGTCTTCTGGATGAATTTCTCCTTTATTGTTATGCAATAACCAACTTTATCCCTGATAGTCTTCCTTCTGAAGTCAACTCTACCTGATGTTAAAATATCCACACCAGCTTTCTTATATGTAGTATTTGCATGGTGTATATTTTCTCATCCTTTTACTTTTAATGTATATCTTTATAATCAAAGTGTGCTTCTTATATATAGCTTATAATTGAGTTTTATTGTTTATCCAATTTAAGAATGCTCACCTTTAAGTAGAAAAATTAATTGTAATGTTTATGTAAAAATTAGCTTTTATGTATTAGTATTATTTTCCTTCCACCTGAAAATTTTTCTTCAACATTCCTTGTAAGGAAAGTGTGTAGGCCACTGATTTTCTCAGGTTTTGTCTCTGAGAACATTTCTTTTTATCTTAATTTTTGAAGAATTTTTTCTGGTTATATACTTCTAGGTTAATATGTTTCTTTTGCCACTTTAAAGGTGGCTTGTATAGTTTTTGCTCAAAACTCTGTTGTCATTCTTATCTTGTAACCAATTTTCAGAAATTTATGATTTGGTAGGGGCTTGCATATATGGAAGTGTGGATATGTGGGTGTTTATCCTTGTTTAGATTTATTGAGCTGCTTGGATTTGGGGATTTATAGTTTTTATCAAATTCAGAAATTTTTTAGGCATCATGTCTTCAATCATTTTTTCTCCCCCTCATTCAACTGTAATACCTTCTTGGACTCCAATTATAAGTATACCAGGCTTTTTAATATTTTCTCACAGGTCACTAAGGCTCTGTTTATTTTATTCCAATTATTTTTCTCTGTTTCATTTTGGATGATTTTATTGCTATGTCTTCATACATTAAATCTTTTCTTCTTCAGTGTCTAATCTGCTATGAGTCTTATCTTGCGAAATTTTCACTTCAGAATGACAAAATCTGGGAGTTCCATTTTTAGTCTTTCCCTTCTCTTCCCATTATGTTATGTTTTCCTTTACGTATTTCCCATAGTTATCATTCCTATTCTAACAATTTTATCTACTAATTTCATTATATTAGTGTCTATTTCTCTTGACAATTTTTCTCCTTGTCATGGGTCACGTTTCCTGGTTCTCTGACTATATAGTAATTTTTTATTAGATGCTGGACTTGGTCATTAGGAAGTGTTGAGTATCTGGAATTTGTTGCCTTCTGTTAAAGATCAGTGGTCTTTGTTTAATAGGTAGTAGGTTAGTTTGATCCCTTGGATCAAAAAATTCCTCTGTTTTAAGCTTTGCTAGAATGGTGTTAGTGTAGCCTTCATTCAAGAGATAGTCTAGTTCTACTACTAAGGCATCATCACTCCAAAATCTCCAGCAGATGCGGAGTGATCACTGAGGAATCTTCAATTTGCCTGGATGGTTGAAACATCTCCCTGTTCTGTGTGAACTCTGGGAATTGTTCTGCTTGTAACACCGTGGCTTTCTTTGTCTGGTAGTTTCATGCTCTCCAAGTGTTTCTTAGCAATTAGCAGTGACCCAAGGGGCCTCCATACAGATTCCTGGAAGTCTTACGTGTGGTCCCCTTTTGTCTAAAACTTTGGCCCACACTTTCCGGCCATCACAGCTTCCCTGAACATTGATCTCTGCATTCAACTCGGTAAGGCTATCAGTGTTTGGGGGTGGGGAGCTCCCTTCCCAGTCTGAAATTTCCCTGGATGAAAGCTGAGACGTGTAGGGCTTGTTTCTCTTCTCTCAGGGATGACAACATTATGCTGCTTGTTTTCTAATGTGTGAACACAGTTGTGTTTTATATTTTGTCCAATTTTCAAATTGTTTGTGGGAGAAAGTTATCTCTGGTCATTGATATTTTATCATGGCCAAAAGTGGAAGTTTGAAGTAGGATTTCATGAATGGCATTGAGAAACTAGGCAATGTGTTTAAAAGTCCGGATGATAAAGTGTGACACATTACTGAGGAAAGGGGGATACTCCCCATTTCTGTGAGCAATCATCATGGCTTTTTTCAGTAAGGACTGAAGGGAAGGCAGTACCACTTTCTCATCTCGATTTTCACGTTTGGGATGGAACAGACAATACTACCCTGCTCAGGGTGGATTCTTCCAGAGAGGCACCAGAAGCATGGGTGGCAGAGTGTAGGGAGTGAGTGACAAAACTTCAGAAGCCAATGTTAGGGCAGCCCCTCGGTAGAAGAACGGCAGGAAATGGCACCGAGGGCGGAAAATACCTGATGAGTCGCCTCAGATATTCTTACAATATAGGTAGGAATGACTTGGAAAATGACTGACTTATTTTTATAGAAAATTAGATCTCCAAACCATTTCCAAAGCATTAGTATATTGGCTATTAGATCTAGAAACAATGGAAAAACTCTAATTCTCAATATGTAAATATTTATTCAGAAATATTTATTGAGGGGGCACCTAGATGGCTCAGTTAAGCATCAGACTCTTGATTTCAGCTCAGGTCATGATCTCATGGTTTGTGGGCTTGAACCCCGCATTGGTCTCTGTGCTGACAGTGAGGAGCCTGCTTTGGATTCTCTCTCTCCCTCTTTCTCTGCCCTCCCCTGCTTGTGTGCATTCTCTCTCTCTCTCTCAAAAATTAAAAAATAACATTAAAAATATATTTATTGAGACTTTTTAAAATTTTTTTTAAGTTTTTGATTTATTTTTGAGCGACAGAGAGCACGAGCAGGGGAGGATCAGAGAGAGAGAGAGACACACAGAATCCTAAGCAGGCTCCACGCTCTGAGCTGTCAGCACAGAGCCTGATGCAGAGCTCAAACCTACGAACTGTGAGATCAAGACCCTAGCCAAAGCCAGACGCTTAACCAACTGAGCCACCTAGGCACCCTGAGACTTTTTATGTACAAAGAAAAAGTTCCTGTTGTTGAAATCCTCCAAAACACCTGAAAGAAAGACAGCTGCATTAAACCAATAATTATAAGAGTGTAATGAAAGCAGAAAGAGAAAGCATTTACTACTGTTTGGATGACAGCCAAATACATACAATTCAGAAGAGATTTTTCATTATGGCACTCCTGAGTTCAAAAGCCAGCCAGAATACAACGTATGTTTGTTTATACATACATGACGTCTACATGTATACATGTATACAAGTCTACATGAAGCATATATAAACAATGGCGCCCTCACTTTTTAGTCTTTAAGGTAGTCTTCATCGTTCCCCAGTGCGAAAGACAAACCAGTGACGTGTCCCCCAGTCTCATCAGCACAACAGTGGTGATATAAATGGAAGTATTTCAGGGGGTGCCTGGGTGGCTCAGTTGGGTAAGCGTCTGATTCTTGATATCAGCTCAGGTCATGGTCTCACAGGTTTGTAAGTTCTAGCCCCATGTCAGGTTCCATGATGACAGTGTGGAGCCGGCCTGGGATTCTCTTTCCCTCTCTCTGTGTCTCCCCTCAGCTCATGTGCGTGCATGCTCCTTATCTCTCTCTCTCTCTCTCTCTCTCTCTCTCTCTCTCCAAATAAATACGTAGACTTTAAAAGAAAATAAATATTTCAATGCTGAGCTTGGTTACTGAACTACTCTGTTTCTTGGTCACCAACTTTTCGTCATTTTAAACAAAGAGAGAACAGTCAACCTCAAAGGAAAGGCAGTCAAAAATTAAAATGGAAATAAATCCATTGGTAATTATAACACATTTTAAAGAAAACCCTAGGAAGTACAGAGTTCATTGGAAAAGAGCAATTCAAATAGCCTGATATTAACCATTTGAAGAAATCAAGCAAGTTTTCATTTAGCCATTCTCTAGGCTCTACTCCACCTTATATATCCTACAAAATATTCGTTTCTTTATGCCAACGCGTCATTAAAAACACAACGGCAAACCAGTTTGCAATGTAGATTATTCCCGGAAGCCACTGCTCCCCATCCCCCACAGCACATACGTGTGTGAATGTGAGTGCGCGAGTGTGTATGTGAGGATGGCTGGAAATGGAGGTTGCTGCTTTTATTTACTCAGCAGGCACTGAACGCTATCTCTGCTAAATATGTTCATCTCAGTGGGAATTCCAAAGCACATTATTAATTCCCTCCCTAAATAATGGTTTCCATCATATGAAAGAGCAGCACTCAGCACCAAAAGGAATGTATTGCTTATAATGGAAGTGGGAGCACATTGATCGAAGCCGGAAATACCCCTCAGGCAGGAAAACGCAAGCCTTGGCTCTTCTCACCTCTTATAGATCCAACTCAGTTCAGCGTTGCACATAATTGCGCTGTGCTGCACGGCCTGAGCTGAATCAGCCTGTGACAGCTCGGAAGGTCAGCAGTTTTCCAGGGAACAAGGAAATACACTGCTAAGGATTATCTCACCAGCAATGGAATAAGTTCAAGTGCCCAACTAACTAAAAAATTTAATTAAAAACCGAGTAATTAGGTGCCCACATGCAGAGACTACGGAAGTGTGGAGGGAGGTGAGTTTTGTTCCACCAAGCCTCTGGAGGACATGTATTTGAACATGCCCAAAATAGAAAAGGCAAATCAGAATACATATGCTTTAAATAGATGAAGCTCTCATTACATATGAAGGAAAACAGTGTTTCTGCAGTGTCTGAGTGACTTCTCCATTTCTTTTGAGATGTCAAGACACAATCCATGTAAGTTTTAGGGTAACTGAGTCTTTCCTGCATTCTTTTATCCTGTATTCAGCAAAGATAATCATGATTTTTAAAATTTAAGAAATTATGTGTTATATTCAGTGAAAGAACTCAGTCTCAAATGGGTACATACTGTATACTTCCATTTATGTGACATTTTGGAAAAGGCAAGAATGTGGGAACAAAGAACAGGTAAGAGGTTGCCAGGGACTCAGGGTGAAGGGAGGGTCCGAATACAAAGGAGCAGCGTCAAGGTATTCTTCAGGATATGAAAAATTTTCAGGATCTTGTCTGTGGAGGTGGTTACAAGAATCCATGCATAAATAAAAACTCTATAAAAGTGTATACCAAAAAAATGAATTTAGCCACATAGAAATGTTTGAATTGGTTTAGAAATTACTTGAGTACTTATTTTGTACTCAACATCGTTATAATAATGCTGGGTTTTCGGCATATCACCTACAGGCTTCATCAGACCATTATAGTCGTCTTACTTGAGTATCACTAAACTGTTATTACAGCCTTCTTATCTCCTGCATCATTACAATAGCGTTGCTTCAAAGTCACCTAAGCATTCTAAGCCCCTTGCCTGAGTGATGAAACTCAGACTGAAGTCATTAAGAGTGGGCGTGAAGCACCCACTTCTCCCATTTCCCCAACCTTCACTTTGTGTCTTTAGCTCTGGGCACTACTGTTATTTAAAGATTTTTTATAGCAAATGTTTTTTTAAATATTTATTTATTTACTTTGAGAGAGAGAGAGAGAGAGAGAGCACACATGCATGTGCTGGGGGGAGGGGCAGAGAGAATGGGAGAGAGAGAATCCCAAGCAGGCTATGGGCTCTCAGTGTAGAGTCCCAGGGCTTAATCTCGTGAACCGTGAGATCGTGACCTGAGTTGAAATCAAGAGTCAGTCACTTAACCAACTGAGTCACCCAGGGGCCTCTCTGGGCACTGTTTTAAAAGACACAACTAGCAAGACACATAACTAACAAAATAAATAAAGAACAGGATGTTTTTGTTATACCATAAAGGTGCGTCTCACCACAAATTCTCTTCACTTTTCCCTGATGCTCTTCCTTCTTTAAAAGAATAACCAGAAATTATAAGAAAGTTTGCACTAGTTGCACGTTTTTGAGAAGTGGTTTGCTCTGTAACGGGGTGTCACTGATGCCATGACATGTGAACCAGGAGGTTCAGGATGCTAAGCAGAAAAAGCCAGGCTGAGAAAGGCAAAGACTGTATGTTACCACCTATATGTGGAATCTATTGTTTTTAAAAGCCAGTTTCATAAAGATGAAGAATAGAGCGGTAGTTTCCAGGGACTCGGAGTTTGGGGGAATGGGGAGATGTGGGTCGCAAGGGACAAACTTTCAGTTTTAAGAAGAATACATCCTGAGGATCTAATGTACAGCAGAGTGACTGTGCTTAATGATACAGCAGGGGACACTTGCAAGTTGCTTTGAGCAGACCTGAAACATTGTCACACTCACACACACAAAAGATTAGTTACGTGAGGTGACAGATGTGTTCATTATCTTGATGTTGGCAATCACTCCACAATGGAAATGTGCATCAAATCACCACATTGTGCACTTTAAATATAAATAATTATATTTGTCCATTATTCCTCAGAAAAGTGGGAAAAAATAAAATCAGCCTTTCAAGTTAAAGAAAAAATGATGCTTTGAACAGGGTTCAAAGAAGACTATCATCTATGGCTCTCTTCAGTTTTTTTACCTCTTTGTCATTTTCAAGGTGTTATGAAACCTTGTACGGTACTTCATGACTGAACACACACGATTGCCATGTAGTACTGTTGTCTTCAAACCCAGATTCAGAATCAGAGGGAAAGGACTTACCAATTCAGTTGACTGTGGATTCAGACGTCCACACTCTGTCTAATGCATCCACCTGAAAACCCTTCTTGGGTGAGCATTTGTGTTTCGCTGGTGTTTCTGGAAATAAGGATGTCCATGCCATCTCTTCCACTTAACGTGCCAGATCCTCTAAATCCTCTACGAATAGCAAATCCCTGAGGTAAAACTTAGGAGGAGAAACTCCTCTCACGGTGTGTCGTAGGTCTGTCCCTGAGGGTCCTTGGACACCTACCATCACTGGCTCTTCATGCTTAGTATCTGCAAATCTGCCCTTGAGAACACGGTATTCCTACCTCTTCCCATTTACCCTCCATCCTTCCTATCTTGTCCTTGTCAAGGGTCAGGTGACTCCATTTATTCCCTGCATCAGAGACTGAACTTTTCTTGAAGGCTTTCCTCTTCTGAATTCTGTCTTCCAGTTTTGTCGTCTCTGACATCAGTTGAGTCCCTTGGTCTAAGAGCTGCTAACACTTCCCAGTGTTCATTGATGGAAAATGAATCCCAGTGCTTTTTCAGAACTTGTCATAATTTCCAAAGAAGGTATCTTCAATCATTTCTTGGGTATCCTTCCAGAACTTTCCTGTACATATAATATGTTCTACACACACACACACACACACACACACACACACTCCCTTTTGAAAAACACACTTATGAATAGGGAGAAAATGAGTATTGTCTTATACTTTGCATTTTACTTAATGTACTTACTTATCTTTACATTTCACAATAACTATATTCATTTTATTCTTTTTAACAGTGGCATGATTGGTGTATACCACAACTTATTCATCAGATCTATATTGACTGAGTTTGTGATTTGTGTGTGTGTGTGGTTGCCGTCATTAGCTGTGGTACAAGCAACATCCTCGTACGTGTATATTTGCAAACACAGGCAAATATCATCAGAGAAAAAAATTTTAAGTGAAACTAATTTCTGGGTTAACATTTTAGGTTTATTCATCTTCACAAATTTCACCGAACTGCCCTTCCAAAATGTACCTATTCATATTCTTACCAAAGCAACTCAAGAACTCCTGATTAATGCAACTTCACCAACCTCATATGTTATCACACTTTTAAATCTTTACTTAACTCTTTATAGTCTGATTAAAAAAGGCAACTCATTAGTGTTTTAATTTGTCTTATTTAATTATTAGTAAGGTCTGTATATCTGTATATGATATACAGTTTGGCCAATTTCCATGTTTTTCTGTGACCTATGGTTTTTGCCCGTTGTGGGCTAGGTGAAAACCTCTGGTGGTTCTCTGGGTCCTCGGAAAACTCATCACACAATGGAGGCAGTTGCTCTCTTCTGTCTCTTCTGACCCAAATACGCCCCAGCACTTTGCCGATTCTTACAGATGACCTCCGGGATAGCAGCAAGAGTGTCACTTCTGTCCTCGACTGGCCACCTCTCTGGCACGTCCTCCAGAAAAGAAGCAAAGGAGCACCCTACTCTGGGATTCCCCAAACTCAAATGTGGGAGGGGTCCTAGCCTCACCCAACCAACCGTCCAGGGCTACATGGAAGAGGCCGGGAGGACACCAGCACGGCCACCCCCTCCATGACACACGATTCATTCCCAGACTTGATGCTCTCATGTGGCCCGGGGAGAGGTGATGGAAGCCTGATTCAGTCACATTGCTGTGACCAGTTTGTTGAACAAACAGGACTCGTGACATTATCCAAATACAGCTTTGTTTTTGCTTCCTCGTCCCTTAAAACTTTATTTGATGCAGGTAATCTCCTTCACCAGGATGAGCATCCTGGCAAGCCCTTTGGATTTTGTGTTTTCTCATTTGCATAATATATATTCCACCTGTCACCTTAAGTGGCACACACGTCTCTCTTCAGCTGTCAGAGTCTCCAGTCCTGTGAGTGCCCAGTCGTGACTTTTTGCCTGCCCGTGCTCCTTGGGGCGAGAGCCCTGGGGGGGTGGGGGGGAAGGGAGTGGGAGTGAGGGGATCCTCCTGCCCTGCCTTCACTCACTGCCCTTTCCCTCCCACAGTGGAAGGTCAGGCCAGGAGACATGAGGGGAGGCGACAGTACTTCCTTGGCTGGGGGGCTTCATGCTCTTGGGACCTGAGGCTCGGTTCACACAGGCATTTGCAAGGTTGAAAACGAGATGGAAGTTTCCTCTTTCTCTGCAGGCTGTTGGGGGATCTGCTAGGCCCTCCCTGACACAGAGGACACGGCTCTGCTCTGAGTGGGCCTGTTCTCCTTCCCCAGCCTCCCACCTCTGCTTGCCAAGGCTTTCTTCCCTTCCCAGCCCCACGGCAAGCCCACCTGCTCCCTGGCCTGTGGAGCGCAGTCAGCACCTGCCTGGGAGTCAGGTGCCTCCCTCATCCTCTGGATTGGTCGTCTCAGGTGCCAGAAATGAGGTAGGTGATGAGAGGAAACAGGGATTATCAAGAAAGGAATAAATACATCATTCCAATAGCTGGGTCTTTCACCTACCAAGTACCCGGTCCGGTGTCTGGCCCGTGGGAAATGCACAAGGAATGAATGGGCCCGATTTCTGAGGAGCCATTTTCTGCAGGACTTCTTTAGAGCTGCAATCCAATACACTGTCTGACAGCTGACTAGATTAGGAATAGATTATTTAGAAGTAGTATTTAAGATTTTATTTGCAGGAATACATACATTACAGGTATGACATTTTGAAAAAATTACCAAAATGCACAAAATAGGAAGTCAGCTCACTTGTAATCCCACCACTCAGAACTCATCACTGTTAACACTGTATATTCACATAGAACCATATCATGTCTGTTATTTAAAAGCAAAAATACTAAATGATATAATACTAAACTGTGTGATACGGGATTCATATAGCCCCAAAATGATACATCTTGCCTGGATACTGTGGCATTTTGAGGGTGGGGGGTACGGTTTTGCTCAAGCTTTCTGTTGTTTCAGTTTGACTTGCAGGTCCTGCCCGCGTCAGCTATTGCCAAAATAATGCTGCATAACAAGAAAGCAGGTGGCATAGGACACCAAGCATCTCCTTCTCACCCGCATGTCTGCAGGGGCACAACTGCTCGGGGCCAGGCTTGGCTCCAGGCTGAAGGATCGGTTCAGTTGTGTTCTACTGATTCCAAATTTCAAGCCTTTGCTTGCTTCCCATCCACGTACATCCCATTGGTCAAAACAAGTCACATGGCTGCCCAGCCTCAACAGAGCAGAGAAATAACCCTGCTTTTGACGGGATTAACTGTAAAGCCACACAAAACAGGCAGTCACGTGGAAAAGGATAAAGGGAAGGGTGAAGAATTGGCTGCAATAATCCAATCCACCCAGGGCTAAACATCCTAATTCATATCATTTTCTTCTGGGTCGATCTAGGATATTCACTGATTTTTTAAAAAGACTTCATTATGAAAGCAACACACTATAGGTTTTATGACATTCTGAATGCAATAAAGACTGGCCATTTCTCTTAAAACATAAAGTTTGAATCCTCTACAATCTATAGTTAATGTGATGTACTCATTTTCTTCTTTCTATTTATTACATTCCTCTGCTGTGAATGCTCTATTTAACTCTTCTGTATATTTCCACGCATGTCACTTGACTCAGAGCCACCTTCCTTTGGGTTTCAGTGAAGCCCCATAGGGATAGCTCTTTCCCATTTTTATGGCTGAAATCTTTCTAGCATGCCTCTCAAAATTAATATTTTTCATATATTAAAGCATTTCTATGCTTCTAATGTATCGCTAACTTATTACATTAAAATATCCCTATATCTGTGTATTATAAACTTTTCCTCTTAAGCACATAACTTGTGTTTTTATGAAATGAATAAGAAACAGCCCTGTTGTTATATTCTCCATCATGTGATATTGCTTTAGAATCTGGAGGTCATCTTTTTCCAATTTCTAAATCTCTCCCCCAGTTTATATGAACCATCAAAACTCTTTCAACGATGACACCATTACCATCACCATTGAACCTTCCAGCCATTTGCCATGCACGGTAAGTAGGCATTTTGATCCATGTCACATAAAATGTGCATGTGGTTTTGTTTTTCAATTTCCATCCAGATACCTGATAAAGTGTGGCCAGAGCCCTGGTGAACATGTCTTCTTCAAGGCCTAAATGACCTGTAAAAATGGCCATGAAAAGGAGCACTGATTCTTTTTTTTTTTAATGTTTATTTTTAAGAGAGGAGCAGAGAGAGAGAAGATTGAAGCAGACTCCATGCTGTCTGCACAGAGTTTGATGCAGAGCTCAAACCCATAAGCTGCACCGTGAGATCATGCCCCAAGCTGAAGTCGGACTAGCCCCACTGAGCCACCCAGGCGCCCTAGACCACTAACTCTTTCATGTGGCTAGGAAGGCACTGTTCAGTAGTGTGCCCTCCAAATGGAGGTTATGTTGCCCCATTGGAGGGGACTGGGAAATGTGTGGGGCACATTAAGTTGTCACAGTAACTGAAGTCTGCTATTGACATTTACTGCCTGGAAATCAGGAATGGTAAGTTCCCACTCGACAGAGAAGTGTCCAATTCAAAATGCCAGCTGTGCTTTGTGTTGAAACACTGATTTGGTGGAGTGTAGCTGGTATTAATCAGGATTTTTAGTTGTAAGCAACAGAACCAACTCTCGCCAGTTTAAGTGGAAAAGGAACTTTATAGTTAAAGATATTCAGTAGTTCACAGAATCCCCAGAAGGTCCAGAGAATCGGGCTGGGTGGCCAAGCAGCAGGAAAAGTGCTCCATTACACCAGCTGCTCCAGGGGAACCCTGTGGCCACTACCCTCTGCACTGTGTACTTCCTACACAGAAGGTGGGGTCCCCCAGGTAGCACCTTTGCCACTACTGTTTCTGAGGGCTGGATATCTCTCCAACACACTCACCAGAATGGATGGATTCCATGTGGAGTCACCCTCTTGCTTGGTGGAGCCCAGGTCACATGTCTGAACCCCAGTGACAAAGAAGGCTGAGAAGGTGAGCTCCTGGGCTGTATCTCAGGGCCTCTACTCTGGGGAAACAGGGCTCCCAAGGTAGGAAGTTCCCCCAAATTAGGAAGGTGTTCAGAAGATGCTGAGAAGTCACTAGGTGTGACAAATATCCATGAAATCA
The DNA here is from genome assembly GCF_006229205.1 of Suricata suricatta. Taxonomy (NCBI): domain Eukaryota; kingdom Metazoa; phylum Chordata; class Mammalia; order Carnivora; family Herpestidae; genus Suricata; species Suricata suricatta. The sequence continues at coordinate 113,470,737 of NC_043706.1, read as the reverse complement.
TCAAAAGTCCTTATCACACACCCCTCCATAAAGATATTTCTCAAGCATGAACCTGACAAAAATAGCTTCCAAATTTGCCTTCCAGAGTCTTAAAAAGATATACTTAGTTTCTCTGCACTGTTACATATTCATTCTATTTTCTCTACCTCAATTACCATATCAGATATTTTTTGGATTGGTGCATACATATCACTTTTGTTTCCCTTCTCAGCACCGTCACTCCTGTCCAGCTGTAAGACTTGTTCTTCTTTGTTCTCTCACCGCCTACAGCTCTATATAACCCACATGAGCATTTACAAAAATTTTTTTTTCAATTATGGGTAAGATACCATTCATGTGATTTAAAAATAAGCGAAGAAAGGACAATGAACTTTGATTCAAAGACATAATCATGGTGACTTTGTGTCCACATGGTTTTTGGTAGGAAATGTGGTGAATAATCTGAAGAGTTGTGCCAATTTGCTCTAAGATTACTTAAGAACAAGAGCCCATCCGTCACACAGCTGCTTATGTTGACAGGACCGCAACAGATGGGTCAGAGAATACTGTAAAACACATAAGTACATAGGGTAGGGTCACAGGACAGTGGTTTTTCAGAAATGACTTGAACCACTAAAGGGGAAGTAACACAAGCTTCTTAGAAAGCATGCATTGATTTCTCAGTTGTGTTATTCCTATCTTTGATGCTATAACACAACTTAACAATCTTCCAATAAGTGACTAATAACTAAATATGCAGAGGAATAACTACTGCATTTACATCTTAAGATCATCCCAAGGGGCTTCAATTTATCAGTAGCACTTAATAGATTACACTAGTGATGATTATAGCACCTCCCTTCAGCTCTCAAATTACCTTTTTATTCCTGGAACAGTGATCCAGGGGGAAAAGTGCTGTAGCTAGTGTCAGAATTTTAAATTCACTGAGTCAAAGTGAATTTCTCTAGTATTCATTTTCACTGTGAATGAAATAATCCAAGGCTTTGTCTTGTTTGCATGTGTGGTACCATCAAATTCATGTAGGGACTTAAGAGCTTTTTTTTTTTTTTAAGTACACTGGGTCTATTTATTTTTTATGTGGATTCTCTTTATGTGAGAAAAATTGAAATTCAAAAATCTAAACAAATCTAAAATTTGTTCAAGCATATAATATTATTATAGAAGAGTTTTGAACATGAGGGAGACAATGGATGACAATAGATTATCCATTCATGTTTAGAGATTCTAGAGGTTTGTTGTCTTTAATTATATAATGAAATAAATCTGAATTTGTTAAGATAATATGGTAGCTGGTTTATGTATCTGTGATTAAGTGCAGAGGTGTTAGTCATAGGTCTGAAATTATGTCTGGAATAAGAAGTTAAAACTGCTTTATTTACCTCCTTAGGAGAATATCTGGCTTCTAGAATTCCTGGGTAGAGGTACATTTGGGGTTTTGGAGTGAACAGGTTGAATCGCAAGTATGCTTTCTATATAAATCTATATATCTCAAAGGATGATAGTTACTCTAGACTAAGAAATAGATTAATATAATAATATGATTCTATAAATAGGACCACATTCAAAGCTGACCGAATCTTGTCCTGCTGTTGAAAATAACTACTTTTTGGGGCACCTGGGTGGCTCAGTTTGTTAAGTGTCTGATTCTTGACTTTGGCTCAGGTCATAATCTCACGGTTCATGGGATTGAGCCCCGAGTTGGGCTCTGTGCTGAAAGCATGGAGCCTGCTTGGGATTCTCTCTCTCCCTCTCTTTCTGCCCCTCCCCCACTCACATGCTCTTTCAAAATAAATATTAAAAAATGTTATTTTTAATATCTCTTAAAATATTCATATAGGATCTGCTATTCTTCCAGTGATTGTAAAATGTTGGAATTTTGTTCTACATGTAAAGTGTGTGCCATTGCAGTTTCCCTGCCTCAAGCTGAGAACCAACACAAATGGAACAGAACATAACGCTAAGCATCTTATTAACAACGAATACACTCAGAGTTGCCCAGTCACAATGGCACACAAGGGTGGCCTACTGAGACAGTGGTACCAGCATGAGCATCATTGTGGAACAGTCACAGAGTCTAGGATCCCTGGAAGTCACCTGGTCAAATTGTGTTTGATTCTAAATTGGCAACAGAGGCTCAGAAAAACGAGCTGTTTTATTTTATTTGCTCGAGATAGCTGTTCAGTGGCGGAAGGTCTAGAAACCACAATCCACCTGCTGGACCAAACTGGGGCTCTTTCACCAACCATGTAGCCTTCCTGTCAGAACACAAGGCTACATGACACACACTACCATTTTAGGACAACATATTTTGGTGGTAAAATCCAGCGAGAGATTATTCTGAGTCTGATCAGTGGGGGAAAGTTCTTTTGAGTATTTCAGATCTCAAATTGACAGTTTTGCTATTCTTAGTCGGTTTTTAGAATGGAACCATGTAGAAAGTATGTTTTATTGTATATTTTCCATTATCTTTGTAAACCTGACTAAGTGAAGATTTCACTGATAAGGATTAGAATCGTTAATCCCTAAATTAACTGTCTGGGGTTTTTTGTGCCCCCCTCCAGGTCCATCACATCAACTGACAGCTCTCATGTACATTCATACAACTTCAGGGCTACAAAGGAGCTGGCTGAGTCAAAAGAAAGTGACCCCCTTTGTTACCCATCCTTAACTTGTGAAATGTATTGTACTTGGTAGAGAGAGGAAGTGTTGCATTGTAGAAAGACTAAGGCTTTGAAGTAGAAGACCAAGTCTAAATTTAGCCCTACCTTTTATGAGCTTTATAAATAGCCATTTAGCTTTATAGCCATTTAACCATTACAGCTCCAGTTTCCTAGTTTCCTTAATGGACTTTTTTTTTAATGTTTATTTATTTCAGAGAGAGAGAAAGTGTGTGTGTGTGTGTGTGTGTGTGTGTGTGTGTGTGCACGCGCGTGTGCATGTGTGTGAGATAGAGAGAGAGAGAGACAGAGAGAGAGCAGAAGCGGGGGAGCAGTAGAGAAAGGGAGACACAGAATTTGAAGCAGGCTCCAGACCCTGAGCTGTCAGCACAAAGCCCGAAGCAGAACTGAAACTCAAGGACCGAAGTCAGATGCTTTACAGGCTGAGCCACCCAGGCGCTTGGAGTTCCTAGTTTCCTAATCTGTAAAGCAGTCCTCGTAACTTCCTAGGAGGGTCTGAAAGGAAGAAGTGTAATAGCGTGCCTGAATCACCTGGCACACAGGTATCTAACCAATCGAAGTAATGATTCTTAACTAAAGTAAGACCTGTAACCCCAGATTGCAAAAAGTACTATTTGAGCCTTTCATGTTGTTTGGAAAGATTGGAGCAGCTCCTTGAGAATAAAGATATTTATGGAAATAGGCTGAGAAGAGCTATTTCTCCTGAAATACTGTAACAAAATTAATGGAACAGTGAAAACAGCTCTGGAATGTTGAGATGGAGCCCTTGGGTGTACTTCAGGCCCAGTTCCCTAATAGCATTGGCCTTGGACAAGGTACTCAGCCTCCTTGAGTCTGTTTCTTCATTTGAAAAACAAGGTAAGTCCCAAAATATCTTTGCTTCCTTTCCTAAAGATTTATTTAAGGAAAGCCCTCTACACCACCAAGGGATTTCATGGTTAGCAGCTCTCTGCATCTGGAAGGTTCTGCTCCTTTCATCTTCACTCCTGCTGTCATTTCACTGACACATAATTAGCAGTTTGTGAGACGCTATTTAGATTTTCTTTGGATTTCACTTTCTGTTAATTCTCTGTGAGGCTGACTGATTTGAGGTGATTTAAAAATCTAAAGCTAAAGGTCCTCTGGCAACAGTGCTGTCTTAGCATGAAGGATGAGGACATAAATAAAGGTGAAAAAACACTAACACAATCAGAGCTCCCGTTTATGACTTCACTTGACCGACACAGATCTAACAACTTCCAAGAATGAGAAAAAAAGGGAAGAGAGGCAACAAGGGAAAACAATACATTTATTAAGAGGCATGAAAATGCATAAACTCATTTATAAATAAATGTAGAATTTACCCAGTGAAAAAATAGCTAAAATCCATGAGTAAGCTGGATTTTGTATTTGAAATGATTACATATTTGATCTCCAATAATTTCCTCTCCAACATAATCTCTTAGTAGCAGCCATTTTACAAGGACTATAGAAAAAGCTGTTACCAATGATTATCTTATGGGGGAAATTTTTCAAGAATTTTCTTTAAAAATGAACCAGTGCAAACAAATTCAGATTATAAGGGATACAGTAGGACCTAGGGCTTATCTTCAGAAAAGTAGAAAATAAAAATCCCAAACATTTATTCATTAAGAAATGAAAAAGCAAACTGTACTTTGATCATTGAAAAATAATACATATGGATATTATAAAACATTCTTAACCAGTAATTGTAATAATTACACTTATAAATGTTCATTCAAGTACTAATGTTCAATAAACATTCAAATTCACATTAAAAGTAACACGAGATACAGACATGTGTGTACAATTCTACTTCTGATCTAATGACAACAAAAATCACATCAACAAAAGGCAAGTGATCTTTAAAATACTGTATTTTTTGTATGTAAATGATTTTTCACAGTCCATATATTTTATCTGTGAGAACCCAAGGAACATCTCACAACAGCTAATTAATAACTCCTTTCTATAAAATAACTCTTTATATTACAGAAACATACGAGAACACAAGTTGAACTTAAAACATAACAGGGCAGAATCCATTTTCTTTGGCAGGAAATTGTTCATTCCTTACCAAATGTTGGTTTGCTGTTGTGTGGACCCTATCAGAACACCCCTTTGGTATTTACCAAAGACCTATGAAATCATCTGAAAAGGTTTCATTGACTGCGGTACCGTGATAACAACATAGCGCTTATGTCAAAGTTGCACCGAAATCAACCTGGTCTCCTTGATTATTGTTGTTAACAAATCTTCCTTCAAAAAGCTCCATCCTAATCCTGGCCTGAGTCTCAGGCTTTAATAAAAGTTCCTTTAACTGTTTCACTTTGGACTTCAGACCCATCCTTTCTCGACGCAAAGCTTCATTAATTAACTCCCGGAATCCAATAGGTTTCTTGCCTGTGGAAAAAAAAAATTATATAATACATTTTACATACAAAGGCCAATGAAAACTATTAAATATGGCACACAGACTTATCAAAAGAAGGTTAAAAGAAACCTTTAAAATGTTGCCCACATGTTATAGAAAAGGTTGCATTTTGCCAAAAATATATACTTTACATGAAACAAATTTACGGTAAATGAAATTCACTGCATAGCCACAGCGGACATAGGACAAATGTTAGACATTATGGACTAACAGTGCGGAAAACAATTTCAACAGTGGTAATTTTAAATTTAGCACTTGTTAGCTGTGTGTGCGTTTTGGCCTCAGGTTAAGTGGTCAAATGCCCTGCTAAGCAATATAAATGGCAGTATTCCATTGATGGCAAGGCCCCTTCCAAGGCCTTTAATTTGAGTCCATGAGGCATAACCCAAAGTCCCGTCTCCCTCGGCTATGGCTGAAGGCAAGTGAAATTCGGGCCATTCTTCCTTCATAAGTGAATTTCCTCTGCTAGCCCCAGCACTCCATTCTCTTCTGTTGTGCTTCCGAAAAGCAAACACATTGATCATGAAAGTATTAGGCAATCTCCACAGTTTGGACAAGAGACACTTAAACAGCACAATGCAAAGTAGTCCGTTGACTCAGCAGAGGGGAGCCGGATGCTTCTCACAGAGCAGCAGGGGGGCCTGCCTGCACTGGGGTCTCATTTCCTGTTGTTGTCACTGTCATTGCCATTCCTATCAGCCTCTTGAGTTTTCACAGAGCTCCCATCCCCTGGTTTGCTTTTGTTCTGTGTTTCTTCCAGATACTGCTGGACAGCCTTGAGCACTGCGTTCTCCACCAGCCTCTTACTGAGCCTTACCAGTTCCGCATCATCAGGCTCACCTCCATTCTTATCACCTACATTCCACAATAGAGAAGAGAGGTCACTGAGGTCATATTGTCATAGAAACTTGGCATGCAGGGGCCGGCTAGTTCGGTTAGTTAAAAAGAGCAAGTGTCCTTCAACCTGGTAAACTGTATCTGTAAATCCAAGAACACTGGTGTGGCTTTTCTTTAGGTATTTGCAGAAACAGGAGACTGCCTATGCCTGGAGATGTCAGTTTGAAAAGTAGTTCATTAACCCCACCCCAAAAATATTCTACCTAGCAATGCTGGAACCTTATTTCTACATGGAATTTTTGTTCTTCTTTCATCCATGGCTATTTGCTACTATTAAAGTCAATGTGCCCACCACCTGAAACCTCAGACACATGAATTCACCAACTAGATCTGAGTCTGCTTTTCCTTCGCCACTGCTAAATGTCAGGTGATCAAGGTTTCCCAATCAAATAACTACTTAGGATCACTAATTGTTTAAATGTTTGGCCCACAGACTGGTTGTTAATAAACTCTCATCAATCCTATGAAGACAAAGGAAGCTACTACTGCTAGGAAATCATTGAAATTTCAGAAATAAGAAACTCTTCAAGAGTTAGGATGATGATAATGAATTACTAGATGTTAATATTTTAGAGCCATTTTATTTCCCTGCTAGTGATCATCAAGGTTTAATTATTCTACCTTTCATTTTACTTTAGAAGGGCTGGTTCTCATCTATTCCTATGATATACATTTCCCACTCACTCTTCTGTGTCTCCATTAACAGAAGGAAAAGAGCAAGGGACTCATCTCTTATGCCCATTCATTCCTTCATCTCCTTCCACCAAGCTGTGGACCCAAGAAGGCAGATGACTGGAGGCAAAGACAATGGAGTACCCAAATATGGTAAACAAATACTAACAGATCTCAAGTGAGTGACAGACAGTAATATAATAATCCTAGGTGACTTCAATATTCCACTTTCAATAATGAATAGATCATGCACATAGAAAAACAGAAAGGAAGCATTAGATTTGAACTATACTTTGGACAAATGGACCTAACAGACATATACAGAACATCCAGCAGTAATCAAAACAGTATGATTACATTAAAACAGACACATAGACCAACTGAACAGAATCTAGATCATAAATAAACTCATGCATATATGCTCAACTAATATTTGACAACAGAGCCAAGAAAACATAATGGGGAAAGGACAGCCTCTTCAATAAGTGGTGATGGAACAACTGGACATCGACATGCAAAAGTATGAAACTGGACCCCTATCTTCCTTACACACACTCACAGGAATTAACTCAAAATGGAATAAGGACATAAACATAAGACCTGAAACCAAAAAACTTTGAGAAGAAATCAGAGGAAAAAAAGTTCCTTGACACTGATTTTGGCAATGATTTTTTTTTTTAGAGATGACACCAAGGAACAAACAATGAAAGTAAAAATCAGCAAGTGAGCTTATATCAAACTAAAAAATCTTCCACACACCAAAAAAAACCAGACAATAAAATGAAAGGGCAATCTATTTGCAAGTCATATATTTGATAAAGGTTTAATATTCAAAATATACAAGGAACTCCTACAACTCAATAGCAAAAACACAAATCCAATTTAAAAATGGGAAGAGGACCTGAATAGACATTTTTTTTTTCCAAATAAGACAGAAAAATGTTCAACAAGTACATGAAAAGGGGCTCAATATCACTAATCATCAGGAACATGTGAATCAAAACCACAGTGAGATATCACCCCACACTTGTAAAATGGTTATTATCAAAAACACAAGAGACAACAAATGCTGGTGAGGAGTGGAGAAAAGGGAACCCTTGAGCACTGTTGACAGGAATGCAAACTGGTGTAGCCACTGTGGAAAACAGTATGGAGGTTTCTCAAAAACTTAAAATTGTAGTTACCATATGATCCGGTAATCCTACTTCTAGGTATATATCTGAAGAAGATGAAATCACAATCTGAGAGAGATATCTGGGCTCCCATGTTCATTACAATGTATTTCACAATAGCCAAGACATGAACACAACCTAAGTGTACAATGATGAATGGATAAAGGAAATGTGGTATTTATATAAAATGAAATATTATTCAGCCATAAAAAGATAGCAATCCTGCCATTTGTGACAATAGGATGGGGCATGAGGGCATTGCGCTAAGTGAAAGAAGGCAGAGAAGGAAATACTGTGTGATCTCATTTACATGTGAAATCTAAAAACACTGAACTCAAAAAAACAGAGAATAGAATGGTGGCTGCCAAGGACTAAGCAGGGGCAGGAAAATGAGGAATCTTGGTCAGAGACTTTTAGTTACAAGATGAATAAGTTCTGAGGATCTAACGGAAGCACAGTAGCTACAGATACCAATCTGTATCATATACATGAATAGTTGCTATGAGAGTAGAGCTTTAATGTTCTCACTACAACAACAACAACAACAAAATATAATTAGATAAGTGTAAAGGATGTTAACTAAGGTCTCTGTGGCAAATATTTTGCAATAAATATGTATATCAAAGCATCATATTCTATACCTTAGATTTACACAATGTTATATGTCAATTATAGCTCAACAAACTGGGAAAGAAAAAGAAGTAACTAGAATGCTCACTACATTAAGGTTAACTCATTTTTCACCACTGGCCTCAAGGAGGCAAGAGCCCAGTGTTACACTTGCATCCTTAGGTCTGGGACAGGTAGATACTGAGGGTATGAGCTGGAAAATGGATATTGTTTTCTACACTTACATGTAACGGGTTGAAATACAAAAGCACATATACTGCGGGAGAGGACTGGCCTCTCATCCTCCTTCTGAGCCCCACTTCCATCTAACACATGTCCAGGACCAACTCTGTTTCTAACCGTCATTCCTAGCACCATCCAGCAGATGAGAGAGAGGTTAAAGACCCATCGAGATTTGCTACCAGTGCATGGCCTTACAATTGCTTTCCCCTCAAAAGTGGCAATCTGATACCCCAGACCTATGATCAAAAGTTCTAGATAGAACCTTTGAAGGACAAAATATACTTGGAATTGAGTAAGCTTCTACTCTGTGATATCTACATAGGAGTAATTCAACATAAATATCAGGATATTATTATTAAAAGAAAGGTAAAGAAATTAATTACTAATACCACATTGGGGGGTAATCTAAGACTACTCTTATTAGTAAGAATGAATGAGTATACTGTGAAATACTTAAAGGATTTTAGTTTAATCTTACAAGATGGTGTTTGTACAACTGATAACTCCAAATGTGTTACCTATCTGGAACTATTTGTATAATGGCTCTTCAAACTTAAAAGGGAAAATCACACTCCAAATGAAGGGACATTTTAAGTACCCCCAAAACACTGGGAATGAGGGCAGCTGCCACTCCACTTGTGCTCTGTGCCCAGGCCAGAGGCCGCACTCCTCTGGGCTGTTCCTTACCATGGTCAGTTTTCAAATAACATCAGTCATCACACCATTGATATTCACCAGTTGTATTTGATCCTAATCATTACTCACTCTCTAAGATGCCTCAGGTCACATAATCTGTTTTTTTCTGAGATTTCTCTCAGCCTACAACGAAGTGCTCATGTTAAACACTCAGAGATTTTTAAAAAACACCAAAATTTCCCCACAAAAAAGCTAATTTTCCCTTCTAACTTTCCCGTTTCTGATTATGCTTTTACTATTATCTGAGTTAACCAAGCTCAAAACAAGACTGGCACTGTCTTTGATTCCTGCATTTCCCTCATCAACCCATTTACTCACCAAGCCCCATTAATGTGCTCTTCATAATTTGTTTTCTCCTCAACGCATCTGGTATAACACCTCTAGATTAATATTTCTAAAATGTCCCTTTTAGTCACCATTGTCTCTACAGGAAAATGTAACCTAGTCTTCCTAAGCTTTCTAAAAGTTTCCTTTGGCGATCACCCACCATGGCTGTGCTTCTGCTCTCGGCTTCCAACATCTTCTCAGGGGTCTCCACATCATCCTCTACCTTTAGATGGCCCTCCTTTTCTCTAATTAAAATCCCACTACTCCATGAAGCCTTCCCTGACCAACTCAGGTGGAAGTGATGTGCTTCCACTGGATTCCAACAACTTTGGCTGCATGGACAGTACATGGTCATTTGGTCATCCATTCACATATACCCTGAGGACCCACAATACACCTGGCTATTCCAGCCCATGGGGGTATAGCAGAGAATAGAACCAAGCCCTACTGGTTTTTCTTTCTTAGTTTCTTTACAAATCATGAACAGTATTTATTTATTATTTACTTAGTGATTTATTTATTCAACAACTACTGATTGAGCATCTGCTCTGCTAAAGACACAGACTTGAGTAGAGAAACCATGTCCCAGGTTCTCAGTTATCCCCTACTCTGCTAATGTGTGGCACAGCTGACGGGATACAATAAGAGCTTGATCAGTATTTGGCAGTCCAGTGAATTGTTGGTTAAAGTCCCTGAGGGAGTACATTTAAAAAATGTTCTTATCTTGCTATAAGCATAACACACCTTGGCCAGAAATTTAAATTTAATAAATTTAAAGCAAGAGCAGAGAATTCCAGAATAATCCAAATAGTCATATAAAAATCTCCAACCACTTTACTTGACAAACCTGGTCAATGACAAAATATCCAGCCTATGGGACAAATACTATCTACAATTACTAGCCAATCAACCAAAAAAGCAAAGAAATTTATAAACCAATCTTCCAGATCTGTCCTGAATTCCAGCCTCCACCTTATGATTTCCACAAAGTATCCTCAGACTATCCATGGTAGCTCAAGAAGATCCTACTAGAAGGTTCATCACAGAGCCCTGCAAGTATGCAGCAATTCAAAACCCGTGTGTCTTCATTCCAGTAAGACCTTATTTGTATTCCCACTTTCAACAGACTTAATTCAACTTAATTAACAGGAGGCATCTTAAGATTAAAGTTATGTATTTTTCTCCTGCCTATGACTTGAATGAATGTATCTGTCTCCAGAGTGACCTCTAAGATAAATGGCTAGTTTCCTTCTACCTGAAGCATAGTTAAAAATGGCAGCTCAACATGGCACTGAAAGGTACACAAACTATCTTCTGATATTTCAACAAAGGTACACACAAAAAATATTCCCAATGTGTGCAGGAAATTCTTGATAATGTACTTGGGTTATTTAATATCACACCTACTTAAAGTGACAGATTAACCTTTGTCTTTGACACTATTATTTTAGAAATCTCCCCAGAATATCTTCAATCAATTTCTTAGGATAATACTAAAAATATAAAAGAAAGGCAATGAGAAATTCTGTTAGGCCCACCAAATACAGTCCCTAAAAGAACAGACTTAAATTTCAACAAATTTCAAGTAAGTGATTCCACACTCTAAGAACCGTAACACCATTAATCCACTGTATGTGCCGTTGGTTCGATTTTTGTTTATATTATCTGAGCTCTCTGATATCAACCTAATGTAAAGATAAAATTTATTTTTGTGGTCAAAAAAAGAGAGGAGTAAACTCCTTTGTGGCAAAACAAATTTTTTTCTACCTACTAGAATAATTTAATATCAACATTAATATGGTTCATCAGTTCTTATGTGTGAACGAACTGTTAATTTGACGTCATACAGTGGGTCCCAGGAACCATCCCCATCCCCCACCTACCACAAATATCTAGGTACCTATTTGTCTGGACAAGAATAAATCATGCTAATATTTTTTAAAAGAGAAAAAAGATTTTCCATACACTGCCATGTAAGACCAAGGAAGAAAGAACAATTACATTAAAAGTACTGAATTGTCCCATCAAAACCCTGGCAAATTATTTTGTGGATATCAATGAAATGATTTAAAGTATCCATGAAGAGGAAAAAGATAACATAATAGCCAATATTCAAGGAGGAGAATAAAGTTGGAGTACTGACACAACCCAATCTTAAGACTAACTATAAAGCCATAAAAATCAAGACAGTCTGGTATTGGCAAAAAAATAGACAAATGTATCACTGGAACAGAACAGAGAGAGCCCAGAAATGGGACCACACAATACAGTAAACTGATCTTTGAAAAAGGAGCAAAAGAAATACAATGGGGGCAAAGGCAGTCTCTTGAACAAATGATGGAACAACTGGACATCCACATCCATGCACATTAATGAATCTAGACACAGACCTCATACCCTTTGTCAAAACTAACTCAAATGCATCACAGACCTAAATACAAAATGCAAAACTATAAAACTCCTAGCAGATAACATAGGAGAAAATCTAGATGATCTTCGGTATGACGATTACTTTTTAGATAACACCAAACATACAACCAAAGAACAAAATAACTGATAAGCTAGACTTCAGTGAAATTAGACCCTTCTGCTCTGTGAAAAAAAAAAAAAAGAAAAGAAAATGTCAAGAGAATGGGAATACAGGCCATAGACTGGGAGAAAATATTTTTTAAAATGACTGTTGTCCAAAACATGCAAAGAACTCTTAAAACTCAATAATAAGAAAGCAAACAACTCAGTTAAAAATTTGGCCAAAGATCTTAGTAGAAACCTCACCAGATGGCAAATAAACATACAAAAAGATGTTGCACGTCATATGGCTTCAGGGAAATGCAAATTAAAACAACAATGATACATAACTACACACCTATTAGAATGGCCAAAGTCCAGAACACTGACCACACCAAACGCTGACAAGGATATAGGGCAACAGAAACTTTCATTCATTGCTGGTGGGAATGCAAAATGTTTCACTTTGGAAGACAGTGGATGGTTTTTTTATAAAACTACACATATTCTTATCATACAGTCCAGCAATCATTCTTAGTATTTACCCAAGGTAGCTAAACATTTATGTCCACACAAAAACCTACACATGGATGTATATAGCATTTGTTTCAGGTTAATTCTTTTAGTTCAATTTTTAATTCATTTTTGTTTATAGCCTCTTTATTCATAGTTGGAAGAAACCAAAATGTCCTCCAGTAGGTTATGGATATACTGTGGTATGTTCAGATAATGTAATACTATTTGGTGTCAAAATGAAATGAGCTATCAAGCCATAAAATGACATAAAAAGAACTTTAAATGCATATTGCTAAGTGAAAGAAGCCAACCTGAAAAGACTACATATTGTATGATTCCAAGTACATGACCCTCTGAAATAGGAAAACTATGGACACAGTATAAAAAGATAATGGTTGCCAGGGGTAGGGAAGGAGAGAGATGAATATGCAGAGCACAGAGGATTTTTAGGGCAATGACAATACTCTGTACAATACCATAATGATGGACACATGCCATTATACACTTGTCCAAATCTATAGCATGTACAATACCAAGAGTGAAATATAAAGTAAACTGTAGGCTCTGGGTAATAATGATGGATCGATGCATATTTGTTGATTGTAACGAAGTATCACTCTGGTGGTAGATATTGGCGGGGGTGGGGGAGGTTATGCCTATGTCAGGGACAGAGGATATCCGGAAATCTCTGTGCCTTTCCCTAAATTTTTCTGTGAATCTGAAACTGCTCTTTAAAAACACTAACATCTTAATTTAAAAAAAAAGTTCTCACTTGCTCATATCCCAACTATTCAGGACGTCACCTACTAAGTGAACAAAGGCTTCCCAAGCATCTTCCCTTCACTTGCACCATTTTGCCCTCCACATTCCTGCGACATAATTACGCCCTCCTTAGCAGATTTTTTTTTTTTGGCTGAGCTCACTTTTTCTTTCATCTACCCAGATAAAAAGAAGCACTAATATAGATCTGTAGATTATTCAAAAAATTGGAGTGGCGCATCCAATTCCTTTGTACACCACCTGCAACTCATCTATGATGAGGGACAGATCAAGAATTATCCCCAAGTGCACATTTAAACTCACATAGTCCTTGGGCCTTCATCTACCCAATGTATTAGCAACAAAACCCCAGGAAACAGAGTTCCTATAAACAGAGCTCCCCTCCTCTTGCCAAACACCAAAATTCCTCCCCATCCCCAATATACACAAATACACACCAGAACAGTTTAGAATTAAAACACCAAAGCCATATTTAAAATATTTTCTAGAATATAAATTTAAAAAGGAAAGAAAAATCAGGCCTCTGTTTTATTCCAGATTCTGTGGCACAGAATACACAGGAAAATGATGATGCTTTATGTGAATAAAGGACAATCCCTGAACCCCAAAGGGATTCTGTAGATCACTACACTGTGTGTCCCTCCACCCACCCCACTCTCACCATTTTTAAATTGGAGTTGGGCGTCAGGGTACCATGCAGTTATACTGAATATCACTAATAGCTTTGAGGGGAAACAGAGGGGAAATAAGGTCCAACAGGCAGTAGACCTGCAGCCTGAGTGGAATACTATTTGGTGCCACAATGAAATGAGTTATCAAGCCATAAAATGACGTGAAAGAAACTTAAATGCATATTGCTAAGTGAAAGAAGCCAACCTGAAAAGACTATGTATTGTATGATTCCAACTACATGACGCTGTTGTTCCCCAAGTCACAGCCCGAAGCAGCACCCCCCCCCCCCATCCACATATCCTTGTAGGAATCTTGTAGGATCCTTAAAAACACTCGAAATCACATGACTTGGGATGCTTTCTATGACCTATGCCCTCAGGACTGCCCTTTGTACAGTCATATCAGAGAAGGGACAAGACATATTTGCTGGATGTTTGTAGGTCAAACAGCCTACCAGAGAAATCTTTCCAGACATCACATAACAGCCTCACAGAAGCTTCTCTTTCACATCTATCTGTAACATCGGTTTTCTAAGATCCAATTATAATCCACACTTCTCACTAAATAATCTCTGCTGTAATGCTGTCATTTCTTCTGGGAAGCTTTGGTGATGAGCTAGAACTACAGGTGGTGGGCGATAGGACATAACTCCTAATACGTGCATGCGGAGGGAAAAATATATACGTAAGAATTTGAAATCCAGTTCTGCCAAGTCTGCATAGCCTTATTCACAATCTCCCTAAATCTAAATTTTCCTCTAAGGAGCCACGCATGAGGATAATATCCCTTGCATTGCTGTTGTAAGCATTAGAGGTAAGGTACGGAAAGTGCCTAACATTGTACCTGGAACATAGTAGGCTCTCAAACATGGGAGCTATTTTATTAGTACATTTTATACATGTATTATGAATAGATGTGAGTTCAATTTATTTTAAGAAGAATGAATTCAATGCCTCCTACATGCCAGTCACTGATTTACTCATTCTGTTGAGTACCTACTATGCACTATTGCTAAGTATTTAAAAATAAATAAAATCTAGCCTCTGACCACACAGAAATCACCCTAGAAAGACCTATAAACAACGTTGCAAAACATTAGGTTAAATGTTATAATAAAATATGTTCAAAGTCCAGGGGAACTGGGACAAGATAACAAGGTTAATTTTCACAAAGGAGATATTTCAGCTCAGTGAATAGGAGTTTTCAGGCAGAGGGTAGAGGGATTAGGAAGGTTTTTCCATACATAACAAAGACATGAGTGTGTGCTCTGATGAACAAAAATGCATGATGCACTTGAAGAATTGGAGGTAGCTCCATGGTACTGGCATAAAGAGTTCAGAGTGGGGACACCTGGGTGGCTCAGTCAGTTGAGCATCTGGCTTCAGGTCATGATCTTAAGGTTCATGGGTTCAAGCCCTGCATGGGGCTCTGTGCTGACAGGTAGCTCAAAGCCTGGGGCCTGTCTTGGGATTCTGTGTCTCCACCTCTCTCTGACCCTCCCATGTTCTCTCTCTCTCTCTCTCAAAAAAAAAAAAAAAAAAAAAAAAGTTCAGAGTGTCATGGGTAGAGTGAGGGTGGCATAGAAGGCAAGAAGAAAGGCCCGGACAGCAAGTACAGATGAAGGGTCCCATGTACCATACCAAGAAGTCTAAGTTCATTCTATAGGCAATAAGCAATTATTGAAGAATTTCAAGCATATGGAAGAAGGATTTGGGAGGGGCAAAAACAGAGACAAGTTTTTACAGTAGGCAAAAAGAGAAACAATGAGGACCTGAGCTATGGCAGATGCAATAGGAAAGTAAGAGACACATTACAGAAAGAGTTAAGAAACAAGAATATTAGAAGAGAGCCAATTTAATTAGGATAAGGTTTTAAGGAAAGAGGGAGGGGAGTGTGAAAAATATATATATATGAAGAAATATGGCCAAAAATGTTTGAAATTCAATAAAAAATTTTAATTCAAGAAGCTCAAAAATACCAAGCTTAAGAAATGTGAAGAAAAAAAAAATCACACCAAGGAACATCATGATCAAGATGCTAAAACCAATATTAAGAGAAAATCCATAAAAGCAGCCAAAAGAAAAGGAATGTATTATACACAGAAGAACAAAGACAAGAATGACAGCAGACTTACTCATCAGACACAATGCAAGCCACAAAACAATAGTATGACATCTTTAAACTGCTAATGAAAAAGAAAAGGCAACGTAGAATTCTTATTCCAGACACACTATCTTTCAAAAATGAGTGTGAAAGATTTTTTCAGACACATAAATGCTGAATTAATCATCAGCCAACAAGTATTAGAAGAAATGTTAGAGGAAAAACTTTAAGCAGCAAAAAAATGATACCAGATGGAAATCTGGATCTACTCAAAGATATGAAAGGACTGAAAACTGTACAGATATAGGTAAAAATTAAAGATTTTCTCTTTCTTGATCTCTTTAAAAGACAACTATTTTTTTTCTTTTAAATAGTTTATTGTCAAATTGGTTTCCATACAACACCCAGTGCTCTTCCCCACAAGTGTCCTCCTCCATCACCACCACCTCTTTTCCCCCCTCCCCCTTCCCCTTCAACCCTCAGTTTGTTTTCAGTATTCAATAGTCTCTCAAGTTTTGCATCCCTCTCTCTCCCCAACTCTCTTTCCCTCTTCCCCTCCCCCTGGTCCTTCATTAGGTTTCTCCTGTTCTCCTGTTAGACCTATGAATGCAAACATATGGTATCTGTCCTTCTCTGCCTGACTTATTTCGCTTAGCATGACACCCTTGAGGTCCATCCACTTTGCTATGAATGGCCAGATTTCATTCTTTCTCATGGCCATGTAATACTACATTGTATATATAAACCATATCTTCTTGATCCATTCGTCCGTTGATGGACATTTAGTCTCTTTCCATGTTTTGGCTATTGTTGACATTGCTGCTTTGAACGTTGGGGCACATGTGCTCCTATGCATCAGCATTTCTGTATCCCTTGGGTAGATCCTTAGCAGTGCTATTGCTGGGTCATAGGGGAGTTCTACTGATAGTTTTTTGAGGAACCTCCACACTGTTTTCCAGAGCAGCTGCACCAGTTTACATTGCCACCAAGAGTGTAGGAGGGTGCCCAAAAGACAACTGTTTTAAATGGAGTTTATAAAATGTGTAGAAATAAAGTATATGGCAACAATGGCACCAAGACTGGGTGGTAAAATGGAAATAACTATTCAAAGGTTCAGAAGTGTGAAATGGCATAATATTTGAAGGCACACCAGTGTAAGTTGAGAACATATGTTTTAGAATCCTAGGGCAACCACTAAAGTAAAAATGAAAAAGAGGCATAACTAATAAACCACTCATAAACATAATATGGAATGCTAAATACTTAACACAAAACTAAGGCAGTAAAAGAGGAGAAAAAGGAACAAAGAGAAGATAGGACAAGAAGGAGCAAGGTGAGAGATTTAAACTCACCCTTACCGCTCATCATATAAAACACAGAATGGTCTAAACAGTCCAATAAGATGTTAAAGATTATTAATATGGGTAAATAATAAGAATCAACTATGATGTCTACGAAAAATCTACTTCAAATATAAAAACACAAAAAAGTTAAAGGTAAAAGGATAGATCATGATGGATCAGGCTAATGCTACTCAAATGAAATCTAGAGAGTAAATATCAAACAAAGCAGATTTCAGAAAAAGATTATTACCTGAGATAAAGAGACATTTTATAATCTTAGAGAAATCATCTCATCAAGAGGAAATAAAAATGCTAAATGTGTATGCACCTAATATTATGAGCTTCAAAGTATGTGAAATAAAAACTGATGGAACTGAAAAGATAATAGATAATCCATAATTAGAGTTTGAGATTTCAAGACCACTCTTATAGTTGCTAGAACAAAGAGAAATTCAGTAAAAATACATAAGACTTGAACACCAGTAACCAAATCCACCAAACTAACAATTATAGAACATACCACCCAATAACCACAGAACACACATTCTCTTTAGCATACAGAAACCTTTACAAAAGGAGATCATGTTCTGAACCATAAAACAAGTCTCAATAAATTTAAAATCATCAAACTCATCCAATGCATGTTCTCAGGCTACAGTGGAACCAAATGAGGAATCAATGATAGAGTGATGAAAAATCCCCCAATTATTTAGAAATTGAACAACATAATTCTAAATAATCTGTGGATTAAAGAAGAAATCAAAAGAAAATTTAAAAATATTTTGAAATGAATGAAAATTAAAGCAAAACATATCAAATTTGTAGACTACAGCCAAAGCTATATTTAGAGGGAAATTTATACCATTTTATATTATATTAGAAAATAAGAAAGATCTGAAATCACTTATCAAAGCTGCCACATTAAAAACAGAGGAAAAGTGAAACAAACTAATCCCAAAGTAAACAGAAGAAAATAATAAAGATAGCAGAATGAAATAGAAAACAAATACACAATAGAGAAAAGCCAATGAAACCAAAAGCTAGTTCTTTGGGGGGGGGGGATCAATAAAATTGATTAATCTCTATCCAAATGGATCAGGAACAAAAAAACAGAAGATATATATTACCAATATCAGGAATGGGAGAGAGAACATCTCCATCAGTTGTACAAACATTAAGAGGATAATAAGGAAATATTATAAACAATTTATGCCAATAGATGAAAAAACTAGATGAAATGAGCAATTTCCTTAAAAGAAACAAACTACCCAAATGTTCAAGAAGAAAAGAATAATTTAAATAGCTCTATTAAAGAAACTTATAGTAAAAAAAAATCTTTCAACAGATAGCTTCATTATTGGTAAATTCTATCAAGTATTTAGGAAGACATTTTACCAATTCACAAAATCTTCCAGAAAAAGAAGAAAGAGAGAACATTTCCTAATTCATTCTATGATACCTAAGCCAGACAAACACTGTGAAAACAAATCTATAGAACAATATCCCTCATAAACAGGGACACAAAAACTCATAAGAAAATACTGTCATATCATATATAGCAATGCGTGAAAAAGATAATACTAAGAGGGGTTTATTCCAGAAGTGCAAGATTAAGTTAACATTTGAATAGGAGTATAATTCACCATACTAACAGACTAAAGAAACATAATCATCTCAATATATTCAGAAAAAGAATTTGACAAAATTTAATGCCTCATGATAAACGTGCTTAGCAAACTAAAAATAGAAGGAAACGCCCTTAGGCTATAAAGGACTTCTATGAAAATCTACAGCAATGTCATACTTACTAGTAAAAGATGATTTTCCCCTGAGGTCAAAAACAAGATAAAGATTGGCTCTTACCACTATTATTCAGTGTCCTATCAAATGCAATTAGGCAAAAAAAATAAAAATAAAAAATAAAAAAAAACCTCTTGATTGAAAAAGAAATAGTAAAATTGTCTTCCCTCATGGTATATATGACTATCTATCTAGAAATCCTAACAAAGTCTACAAAAATATGTTCAGCAGGGTCACAGAATACAAGGACTATATATTTTTTAATTGCTTTTAAGATTTTATTTTTAAGTAATCTCCATACCCAATGTGGGGCTCAAACTCACAACATCGATATCAATAGTCACATGCTCCACCAACTGAGCTGCCAGACAACCCACAAGGATTATATATTTTTAAAAGTATTTATTTAGTTTTTTTAACATTTATTCATTTTTGATAGAGACAGAGTATGGGGGGGGAGGGGCAGAGAGAGAGGGAGACACAGAATCTGAAGCAGGTTCCAGGCTCTCAGCTGAGGTCAGATGCTTAACCGACTGAGCCACCCAGGTGCTTCCCAATTGATTTTCAACACAGGTGCCAAGATAATTCAACACAGAATAATCTTTTTTAAAAAATGCTAGTACCGTGGTATAGACATACAAAATAGGACCATGCCCCTTATCTCACACCATATATAAAAATGAATTCATAATGGATCATAGACCTAATATAAGAGCTAAGAGTATAGAGTGTCTAAAAGAAAATATAGAATTTTTAGTGACCTTAGATTAGGCAAAGATTCTTAAATAGGACCCCAAAAGCACAGTCTACCAAAAAAAAAGGATAAATTGGATTTCATCAAAATGTAAAACTTTTAAGACACTATACACTGTTAAGAAGGATGGGGGGGGAGGTATTTGCAAAACACAGCCATTAAACAATGTGTATCCAGAATACAAAAAGAACTCTCGCAACTTAGTAAGAAGGCAAAGAAACAAAGAAATAAAATTAAAATGGCCAAAAGAATTGAAGAATTACTTCACAAAAAATATGCAGATGGCCAATAAATATGTGAAAAATGCTCAACATCATTAGCTATCAGGGAAATGCAAAATAAAATCACAACTTAAAAGATTGACAATATCAAGTGTTGGTGAGTATGTGAAGCCACTGGAACTCCTTCTTGGTGGAAATGCAAAAATAGTAGAGCCAGTTGTAAAAACAGTTTGGAAATAACTTATAAAAGTTGTTCTTCTGAGAGTTGGCCATATTCTCACCATGTAACTCATTTCAATCTCATTTCTAGCTAGAATTGAAAACAAGTGAAATAAGAGCATATGGTCACACAAAAACCTACACATAAATGTTTGTACCAGCTTTATTCATAATTTCCCCAACCTTCAACTGGTGAATGAATCAACAGGCTGTGGTACCTCCACACAATAGAATGGCACTCAGTAATACGAAGGAAAGATTTCTCACACATCAACAACACAGGTGAATCTAAAAGTGTCTAATACTAAGTGAAAGAAGCCCCTGTCAAAAGAATGCATAATATACAATTTCACTTTTATGACATTCTGAAAAAGGCAAATCAGTCAGTCCTGGAACAGACCAGTGGTTGCCAGGAGCTAGGGATAAGGGGAGGGGTTCGCTTTAAAGGGACATAAGAGGATTGGGGGGATAATGAAACATTTCAGTCTTGTTTGTGATGGTGGTTATACAACCCTACATGCTGATTAAAACTCCCAGAAGAGTGAATTCTGCTGTATGTCAATTACACCTCAATGTTTGAAAATACTGAAAACAATTTCTTCCTCATGATGAGGGACTATGTCAGAGTCTACTGGGGCAACATGTAGACGTGTGGATCGGAAGTCCCTAGTGCCTTGTCATTCTTTGCAGGCAGTATGTAGCTGATAACAAAGGTGATTTCCTCAGCTCCTCTGTTCTGAGATAACACGTCTCCACAGCAATCAATCTCTCAGAGCTGTAGGCTTCAGATTCTCAGTTGCTTTCCTTCTGAATCATATTCTTCTGCTGTGCTCAGTATAAAAATTTGAAAAATAATTTCCAGCGTAATAGGGGAGGTTTCTGAGCATGAATGAAACCCAAAACCTTTTCATTATCCTCTTCAGTGAATGAAACATGTATCATTTGTTCCAATCTGTTCAAAAGGAGCAAACTAAATTGGTAGCCAGTACGGAATGGACAAGTGGTCACCACCGGTCCGTTGTTGAAATCTATTTCCAAGGGGCACTGTGTTCCCTGTGGGGTTGTTTTATTCACTTGTTTGGCCTTGCGTTGTTTGTAGGCTGTTCACTATCATAAAATGCTCTCCATTCTATAGAGACCGTGGGTTTTTTTCTCCCTGAATTTTGATTCCTATAGTTGCCCAGGTTGGAATGTAAGAAGTTCTCAATATCCCTCACTGTTTGCTCAGGACAACGGTATATCATTTTGTACAAAAGTGATTGGGAGGTGCTATTTGAGCAGCAATAAAAGCAGCAGAGATTTCAACACAAGGCCTGGTACAAAGGCGTATCAACAGAAGTCTGATTACCCCTGGAAATTTATTCTTATGACAATGAGGAAATAAATGTAGTTTCAACCAGGTCAAAAGCATCAATTTTTAAGTAATCATGATCAATTCAGCACAGGTAGGGGGCTAGAAACTGAGCACTGTTTACAATGGAAAAGTTTACTATGTTCGTGTGATTTTTTGTCATCTACTTAGGAGGGTTTTACACACAACTCAGAGGCACAACTAGCAGGGATTAATTTTCACTCGTATGAAAATGCTCAGGGTAATACACACTTTTCTTCCTAGGCTGATAGTCCAAGCTGGGAGTTGATTTAAGCAAAAATAAAGGTCACTCTCCTGATCTGAAGGCAACCAACGTTCACCAAGGTTAGATCAGCAGCACACATGCCACCATCCATCTAATCTGGTGATATAAGTCATTTTTCCTCTTTTACAAGCAAGAAGGCACACCCCGGTCAAAAGTTTCCACCGGCTGAGAAAATCCCCATGGCGCCAGGACATGAACAGCCATTACAGAAATATTAGATGACACTTCACACTGTTCAAAGTGCTTTCAGAAACATCACCGCATCTGGTCCTCAAAGAAACCTCTTGAGGTAAAATAAGTTCTTCCATATTCTTCCCATATTACAAGTAAGAACAATGAAACACAAGGGATTACATAAACTGTTTAAGATCACATAGTAGAAGTGACGGAAATCTGGAGTTCTCACTCCAAACCAGGTAGATGAGTTCACCAGGACACTTGCCCCCAGGCAGATACACCTCAGCTCTCTGGTGCACCCCCACCCTGGGGAAGTGAAGGTACACAGGAGAGAAACAACACATAAATTAATGGTTGGTTAACTGGGGGGGAAAAACCCAAGAAATTCAGAAAGTTTTGCTCCCAGATTAAAATGTTTATACTAAATAATGGATATTGATGGGGCGCCTAGTGGCTCAGTTGCTTAAACATCCAACTCTTGATTTTGGCTCATGTCATGATCTCATGGTTTGTGAGTCTGAGCCCCTCATTGGTCTCTGCACTAACTGCACGGAGCCTACTTGGGATTCTCTCTTTCCCTCTCTCTGCACCCCCCAACTCATGTGTTCTCTCTCTCAAAATAAATAAACTTAAAAAAGAAAAGGCAAATAATGGATATTGATTAGGATATCAATATCCTAATTAATTGATATTGATAATCTTGAGCTGTCTGCACAGAGCTCTGTGCAGGTCTTGAACCCACAGACCAGGAGATCATGACCTAAGCTGAAGTCAGACTCTTAACCAACTGAGCCACCCAGGTGCCCCACCCATAAACCTAATTTTTAAAGTCTGACCAGTGAAAATCCAGGGATGCAGAACTATTTGGTCAGTGTATTCTGCTTGTGAATACTGATCAATCTGTGGACCATATCTATCAGGCAATAATAGTGGGTCAAACAGAGAATGTGTAATGTAAAAGAAAACTTGGAGGATTAATCATTAAAATAAAACCAAAAGAAAATACAGTTTAAGGTCATTCTTAGCCATTCTTCAGGCCATGGAATGATTATGAATAAAGAAACTGAGTACACTTCTGAGCACTGGAACCAGTTTCTCCAGCTGTAAAAGGGACCGGTCATCCTGCTCTGGTGTCCCCATAGACTACTGAGAGGCTCCGAGAGGGACAGTGGGAGTTCCTAAAGAGGGAAGAGGTGCCAAGAGGGAATATTTCCACTCACCCTCATCACCTCCACTTCCTCACACAGTTCTCACCTGTGCCATCAACTTGTGTTCATTAAACACAGTCTCATTACTCATTTAAAAAGCAAAACAGAACAAAACTGAAGCACGGTGAGGAAGTCAGGAAGAATGACTGAAGAAAGTAATTTAGGATATACTTTTCTCTTCTCAATGACCTATGACTATCAATTTACCAGAGGCTTCCAGAAAGCATTCAGACAAAAAAAATCAAATGTTTTTAAAACTTCTCTTTGGTGATATCTACTGCTCATTAAAGTTCTTTGAATATGTGAATTCTTACAATAGGAAATTAAACTAGCATATAAACTTGTTGAGGAATGTACTGACAGTACATAAACATTAATTCATTTCTTGGGTCAGTTGATGTTTGCTTCCCAAGCTCTTGATCTCCAAGTGGAAGCTCTGCTCCCAGCAAGGAAGTCTCAGGTCTGGGTTGGAAACCTGCCTATGTTTACCAGGTGGGCAAAGAACAATCGGTGTCACACTGTGTTCCTCTCCTGGCCACCCTACCAGCAACCTTGATGTCCCGAGGAAAGCAGGGCACCAAAAAGGTGGTTGGAAGAAGGAGATCCGAGAGGACCTTGGTCTCGTGACCACCATGTCCATGTCTTTCTCTGCACAATAAGCCAGAGCCTGGCTACATACAGCTGCTTAGAGTCTCTTCCCAAGAGCTTCAGAGGCTAAGGAGTCATGTTCCTTCATCACCAGCTTCTTCAAAGGCCTAGTATCCTACATACTGAGTCCCAAGATTCTACATATCAATGTTTTCATAACACCTCACATTACTTTGCTTAGCTATAATAATCATACTTATAGATCCTTTTAATAATAATAAACCTACTTAATATTAAGTACCTATTATGTGCCTGGCTTTCCCCTCACACACATTTAAATAAAAAACTTACCTTTATTATCACTATTTTATCTATGAAAAAACCAAGGGTCGGAAAAGCCAAGAGACATGCCCAAGTCTAGACAACTAAATATGGCAAAGCTGGGACTCAAACCACACATCTGCCATTATACCATGTCAATTGGAAATATAGTTCTATGATACTTTCTATATCCATAGCACTAAAATGAGACTTCCAACCAGAAAATATTTATAATACTTCCTGTTAAGTCATAGGGTCAGAATACCAGGACTAGAATCTTAGCTCCCCCACTCACTAGCTTTGTATCCCTGTGAAATCTGCTTACCTCTCTGAGGTACGTGTTGTTGAGGTTAACAGCAGTTCTATATCATAGGGCTGTTGTGAAAATTAAGTAAGATAATAATACAAAGCGCTTTGTACAGTGCCCCACTTATAATAAGTACTCAACACAATTAGCTATTATTGTTTTGATTTAAGTGAAAGGGATATTAAGAGCCTCTTTAGACTCAGAAGGTTACAAGGCTATTTGTGATCCCCCTGCTACACATCTCTGTAAGGAAACATGGTAAGAGTCAATTTCTGACTTCATACTATATATTCTTTAAAACAAAGTTGGAGTGATAGCAAACAAGAAATGTACCTCTTGTTCCTTATAGTTTGCATTTGCATTCTTTTTCAACTAAATGACATTCCTTCTTAGGCACAAAGAAAAGCAACTGCTAATTAATCTTGCAAAAGGCCTTTCAACAGACATATGAACAGATCGCAGCCGAAAACAGTGAGGTACAGATGGTTTTAGGTCTCTAGATGTACCACACTGAATGTGAGGCATTGAAACAGTTATTTTCTGTAAGTCACAATTGATAAAAATAATCACGTAAGTCTAGTTTCTGTGCAACCTTCCAGGAACATATCTACTTCAGAATGTGTGTTATGCACGTGTGGTGAATGTGACCATTTTTTGCAGCCTCAGCTTTGTTCTTGTTTCCCTAGTAGGTCCATTCTGTACCTTCTTCAGCCACATGCTTCTTTCCATCATTCATCTGTTCATCGTCCAGTCTCAAAAAGATTTGAGATAATTAGTGGCAAAAAATATATATATAGTAAAAAAGTACTCTAGAAGTAAAAAAGTAAAATTTGGCACCAAGAAAAAACATAAATGGTCACAGCAAGAAAAGAACAGAGGGAAGTACAGATCACAGAAGCGCAGATCATGAGAGCTAGGAGTTGGATTCTGAGCTTCCCAATATTTAGAATAAAAGGGGGTGCATGGTAGTTCTCCTTGTCAGGAACCGGAGAGCACACACGGCATGGTTTCTTTGGTATCAGTGACTGCTCCATTGCTGACCACCCCCCGACAGGGCTCCGGGCCACATGGACTTTATACCAATTGGCTCCTGATCCTTTCCTCAACTACCCTCCACCCTTTCTGATAAGAGTGCCCACTTCCTTCTCCCCTTTGGATCACTGCTCCTCTCACATTCCACAGGACTCCAGAGGGGCTGCTGGTCTACCAGAGCAACCACTGGTCCATATGGTGCTTGTTGTGAGTATTTTTAAGCACCCCTTCCTCAGGACACTTCATTTCTACCTCTTGGACGTTGTTCATAATACACAGCTTTTATTAGTATAGAAAAGCACTTTATGCCATAAAATATAAATTACATCTTTGATATGCATAGTACTGTCCAAGGTTGTGTAGTTCATAATCCCTACCTTCCCTCAGATTTTATATATGGGGATTATAAAAGAGAAACACATTCTTCTCAAATGTTGAACAGCAAAAATGTTCCCCAGAGCTGTTAGAAGTCACAGAGCCTAAGAGGGGACAATCACAGAAGCTGCTGGAAGAGACAGAGACAGAGGGCCATAATGCCTGTCAGTCAGCCTCAAGGTCAACTCTATCTTCCCTAACTCGTTGTTTGCTAGTGTGCACCAGTAAGTTCTCCCTTTTCATAAAAAAAGCATAAATTTGCCTTGATGTACTTGACTTTCTGGCATCTGACCTCTCACTGTTTTGACTCTTTTGGCTGCCCTTTTCTATTTCTGTTCTGACTGATTCCCAGATCCTTTTAAGAATTCCTCAGACTATGCAGAACATTCCACAGACTGCCTTGACCTCCCGGCATCTGAGCCTTTGGTTCCCTCTAATTTCTGAAGCCGTGAGAGCATAATTAATCTTTCCCAACACTAATCTCCACCTGGATGCAGGTACAATCCCCCCCACACCTACTTCCCCAACCCGTCCCTCTAGCACGGATTGACCATGAACATCATTAATTTGGAATGAGAGAACTGGTATAAAAAAATATTCACCAAAATTATGTCAATTATGTCTCCATAAAACTGGGGGAAGAAAGAAATACTTGCAAAAAAAATCATAAGATTGGTAAGACTGCAGAACACATACTTAAACTTTAAAAGATAACTTATTTTTAAAGAATTTCATAAACTATTTATGAATTCATTTAGAAATAATTTTGTTCTAAGTTTATTACATTGATCTGGCTGATGGGTTTTCTAGAAGCATCTTAACAATTAGTTTGCTCACTACCACCTATTTTTAAACTATCTTTCTTTTTGAAATAATGTCAACATAGCTAACCACTGTGTGCGAGTTACTAAACTAGGGTCTCTCAGCTCTGAACTCACCGTCTTTATTTAGCTTTATGATGCTGGAGCAGGGACTCAGCAAACATATTTTTTCTTTACTGGCTAGGTCTTTGATGTGAGTAGTACGCTCCGCGGTTGTAGTTTACAACCTGTAACTTCCAGAGCTTTTACATATAGTTCTTCCAAGAAGAAGCTCCAGAAGGAAACTGGACAGCTGCACCAGGGGGAAAGGAACTCGCCTTTTGCTGTTTGCTTATTGTTCCTGTTGGTGTTGCCCCGGCTATAGCTTGTCCCCAAGACAGTGGCTGCTCACTCCAGCTGGTTCCGGTTTTCATTTCCTTCCCCGCTCCCGGAACCAGCCTCCCTGCATTCCCTCGGAGAGAAGAGCAAAGCAGGCCAGGGTCCCCTCCTTCGAGGCCAGAACCCCAGCTTCCCAGAGCCCATTGCTGAGTTCTGGGGCACCGCCTGGGAGACACCAACCCCTCCTCAAAGGTCTGAGGCTCAGCTCCGTGAGATCCTTCCCCCAAGGTACCCCGGGCTGAAAGCCACCACCTACGTTTTTTCTCAGTATTGTCTGTGCAATACTTTATTCCTCCAAACTTTGTTTCATTAATTCGCTGTGTGAAATCCTTTCTGATAAAAATAACCAGTGTAATTCCAATTTGCTTGACCGTATCCTAAATGACACAAACTGTTTCTAAATAAGGTCTGACTGCTACAGACCTACATAGAAGGTCTTAGACTAACAGATCATTTGCTTGCCATTTTATTAGCTATCATAAACATCAATCAAAACTCTGAAAGAGCTGAGCTTCACAGCTAACTTTAGCGGAATATTTTAAATACTTAGAAAGTGTTAATTTTATTTTTGCTCAAAGAGTCAGATGTTAGACATCAAATTAATTTACATGGCAAATGCCAACACCAACATTCTAACCACAAGCACAAAGGGGAGGTGGTGGGGAGCTCTGGAAACACGTAAAAAAGTAGGTCACCCTTTTCCATCAGATTCCAGCATTACCAACTAGGTGAGCTCCATCACTCTTGGGAATGTGAAACCTCTTTATCTGCTCCAAGCATCCTGTTTTCACACTTTCTCTCAGGCAGAGTGATTTTTTTCTGTATATGTATCTTAGGCTTACAAATGTCCTTGAATAAAGTTTTGGGGACAGTGTATAGAAACAAAGAATTATAAACCTCAGATACCTTTGACTCAGACTTTGGTAAAATTAGCATCATGTATATCCCAGTTTGCCACAGCCTTTAAGTTAAAACTATACTTGTCTTTTATGTTTTCCTCACATAGTTCAGTTTTTGTCTATGACTACTTGCCAAGGACAAAGAATGTGACGATACAATGGAAAGGCTGGTTTTAATAGTTCCAAGTTCTCTTAACTTGTACCTTTGACATTGTTTGTTTTAGGAAACCTAATTTGCTAAAATGCTTGTTGTAGAAATGGTGTTTGCCTGCGTCAAGCTGTAACCACTACATGTGATGGGAGTTTGAGGCAACTTCTACGCTCAGTGGTAATTAACTCACTCTGACTGGACTTGGCGCACGTAGCCAGGTCACCTCCCCGGTAGGGAAGGGGTGTGGCTTTTCTTGTTCCACGGAGAACATCAAGATCTTTCATCTTGACTTTTTCCGTTCAGGGCATAATAAACACTGGTATCCAACACATCTCTTTTTAAAAAGTCATGTAAATTAAAAAGAAATCCTCCAACAACAGGGACTGTGTGACATCATCACGAACTTGTTATGACACCTGGTTCAGAGCTTTCCAAATACACGGTGCTCAACAGTACAAGCTGAAGTGAACGGATTACTCTTTAAAACAGCTTCACTTAAAGCTAAATTTCATTGCCGCTAAAATGGAACATGAAGGTTCAGAAGAAATCAGAGTTTTCATTTTTTCTTTTTTGAGTTTTCACTTCTTGACCAGATTTATAAGTATTTGTTCCAGAATGGGTCTACTCTTACAGATGTCCTCTGTTAAAGTACCTGAAGCCTTCTAGCTTCAGGTGACAAAAACTTAAGTAAGTTTAAGCTAAGAAAAAGGGGAGGATTTACTGCTTTCTGTCATAAAGAAGGTCTTCATCATGGCTAAACTCACAAGTTCAAATACTATCACCAGGTCAGACTCTTTCTCTCTCCTTCCTTCTGTGCTGGTTTTATTCTCAAGAAGACTCCCACTGACTCCCTACCAACCAGCAGTCTTACGTTTACATTCTTTCCATGCACAGCCCAAAAGGAAGGCAGACCCTCTATCATACCTCAGGGAAGACTCTCAGTTAACTCTGCTCAAACTACATGTCTCTCCTAGGGTAGGGAAGTAAGGCATCCTGCCAGACAGACCCCAGGGAGAAGGGGAGGGAGAGCCCCAAAGGAAAACATGTTACTCAGATAAGTCTGTTCAATAATTCAAGGCCTGGGATTTGTAAGTCCCTTTTTCCCCCTTGCGGGCATGACAGAAATACAACCATAGTTCTGCCAAGCTGATTTCGAAGATGACTACAATTATATTAACTGGGTCTATTACATGCCCATCACAGTGTCAAGCATTTTACAGACATTAGCCTATTTAATTCCCATAAGCAGTAGACATTTAAGCTGAGGGTACAGACTTAGAGAAGTTACATAGTAAATATTAGAACCAAAGACGTAAGCTAAGTCTATCTGCCTCCAAAATCCCTTCCTTTCAGCACTGAGTTTTAGCACTCTTTTAAGTTTCTTGTCAGAAATCTGTGGATGAAAGCTCAAAGACTTATATATTGGGCAAGGCCGACTTAATTAACAAGAAGGCAATTATCTACAGAAAGTGATTTATCAGATGCCCTGAAAGAGTTTTACTTAGTTGCCCGAAATTCCTCCACTAGAGATTATTTTGAACTAAGTCATTACTGCTGCTTAATTTATTTCATTATTTTCCTACAAATACTTCCCAAGAGCACTTGGGATAATGAGCCTCGTTAACATGCCAATGCCCCAGGAAGGGTAATACATGAGGTTTCTTCTATTAGCCAAAACCTTTATGTTCATTAGATTCTCCACTCCTTCACATGGCCCTCACCCAGCAAAGAAGACACAGGGACAGGTCATACACATTGCTCCACAGGGCACCTGGGTAGAGCTCACAGCAGCCAGTGACTGTACTAGGGGCTGGGGAAAATTCTACAACCTTTGTTCTCCCAGTGAAAATTACTCAGCATTTGATCAGAGGATCCAGGCACGCTTTAAAAAGGTCTGAGAAGAGCAACAAAAAGAAATACAGTTACTCTATAGCCTATGAATTAGCAAAGGGAATTAGGGAGTAAAGACAGGAATAGCAAATATGAGAATTTGCACTAATGTTCCTATCCTTAATTTTAGAAACATAAACCTCTTGGGTATACATTATTTAGTAAAGGGGAGGGGGAATCTCATCTTTAGTGACTATGGTTAAATGCTTTATATCACACATTACAGGTGTTACCACAATACTGCCCACAGGGATCTTATCCAAAGTGCAGTCTCGGGCTATACGGGGCACCGCTGGCTTCACTGGGCTTTGCTGCTTCAGAAAAGGGGCAGCAGATCATGAACTGCCTGGGGTCCCGGCCTCCTCCCAGCTCCTGGCCCCACGGCACCCCTAGAGGACTGTGACTGAGGAATTCCTCCCAGCTCCTGACTCTCACCCACTTCCCTCTCAACTGGGATGGTATGGAAGCATTTCGCTTTTAATAGTTTCACTTCATAAGCAGTTTTCCAAATGATCCTCGTGTAGTACCTGACACAGAAGGCATTCAATAAATTAAAAAAGAAGAGGAAATGGGGATGGACGAGGAGGAGGAGAAGAAGGAGGAAGAGGAGGAGGAGGAGGAGGAGGAGGAGGGTAAAAAAGCAGAAAGAAGGAAGAATTGTCTTCTATCTATAATATTTATTTACCAGACTCTTAGTTCTTTTTTTTTTTTTTAACTTTTTTTAATGTTTATTTTTTTGAGAGAGAGACAGAGCATGAGCAGGGAAGGGGCAGAAAGAAAGGGGACACAGAAGCAGAAGCAGGCTCCAGGCTCTGAGGTGTCAGCACAGAGCCGGACGTGGGGTTCAAACTCACGAGCTGTAAGAGCATGACCTGAGCCGAAGTCAGATGCTCAACCGACTGAGCCACCCAGATGCCCTCCTAGACTCTTAGTTCTATGGGACAAACTAGGAGAAGCTGAATAAACTTTCAAGATCATGGTAGTTCAACCCCCACTTCTGAAATATGAGGAAGTGGGGCCCAGAGAGGTTAATGACTTCCCCAGAGTCAGGCAGGATGTTGGTAGCCGAGCTGAGTTTCTTGTCTGCATCTCCTTACTCCCAGTCCTGCGCTCTTCCTACAGAAGAAACTTCGCAACAAGGGGCGGGCCGCACATTTTCAATAGGCAGCAGCAGAACCAGAGCTTTGCTGGGGCCCTGTGTACAAAACATTTCTACAGGCAAGGAGGGAAAATCAATGTTGTTGTCCACGGATGGGAGGTTCCCTATCACCTATTTCCAGGGACACCTGCTGTACCATCTAAGCGAGACCGTATTAAAATGCTTCTGGTATATTCAGTCACCCAAGTTCTTTATAGGTTACAGCATTAACCAGCGTCATTTCAAATTTTGTACTCTGACAGATTGGGTCAAGTTCTCTCATACTTGTAACAGGAAATGTGTATCATTCTTGTCACTAACAAACATTTAGAACATGCTTCCTCTGGGTAACACGCTATGTTAGCCTCTGGGGCTACGAAGAGAGGTATGTAACCGGGGCCCTGCATATGTGCTGCTTTAAATCTGTGACGGGTTGGAATACACATATGAAAGATAACCTCAGAGCTGGCGCATCTCAGCGCAAAAGAGAAGAGTGAAGGAGAAGCCTATAGATTTTCTAGGAAGCCCTCCAGAGATCTGGAAAATCTAAATACAGACTTTCCTTTGTGTAACTGAACAATATCCACCATGGTAACTAGGGTTCAAAAATAAAAACATTCACAAGACATGAAATTAACACTGTTTACCTCAACTTAAATATTAATGTTATTTCATCAAGTTCCAAATCATCAGAAACAAACTGGCTCACATTTATGAAACAAATACTATCCTGATAACTCATGCCAAACAGAAAGATAATATTGAGAAGTATTTCATATATATAAGCAAAATAATTATGCATTGTTAAAATATATACTTGTAACATCCCAGCAAAAAAAGGCCAGGCCTGGATGGCTTCACTGGTGAATTCTACTAAACATGCACAGAAGATTTAATACCTATCCTTCTCAAATTTTTCCAAAAAACTGAGGAGAAAGGAATGTTTGCAAACTGATTTCATGAGGCCACCAGTACCCTGAGGCCAAAGCTAGGAAAGAATACCATAAAAACAGAAAATTACAGGCCAATACCCCTGATGAACATAGATGTAAAAATCCTCAACAGAGTATTAGCAAACTGAATTCAAAATTCCATTAAAAGGATCATATACCACCATTAAGTGACATTTATTTCAGGGA
Organism: Suricata suricatta; assembly: GCF_006229205.1. Taxonomy (NCBI): domain Eukaryota; kingdom Metazoa; phylum Chordata; class Mammalia; order Carnivora; family Herpestidae; genus Suricata; species Suricata suricatta. Next base: position 113,438,032 of record NC_043706.1, on the reverse strand, counting down.
TGCATAGATGGTTCAACACCAATGTAACATTAACAAAATGAAAGGTAAAAATCATGTGATCATCTCAATAGATGCAAGAAAAGCATTTTAAAAAATTCAACATCCACTTATGATAAAAACTCAAGAAAATGGCTATAGAGGAAATGCATCTTAACATAGCAAAGGTTATACATAACAAACCTCAGCCTTTAAGACCAGAAGCAAGACTAGGATGCCAACTCTCCCCACTTTTATTCAACATAGTATTGAAGTCTTAGCCAAAGCAATGAGACAAGACAAAGAAATAAATGGTATCAGAACTGGTAAGAAAAAAGTAAAACTGTCACTATTTGCAGATGACATGACATTTTATAGAGAAAACCCTTAAAACACTACCCAACATTATTAAAACTAATTAATGAATTCAATGAAGTTACAGTATACAAAATTAAAATACAAGAATCTGGCAGGTCTAGGTGGCTCAGTTAGTTAAGCATACAACTCTTGGTTTTGGCTCAGGTCATGATCTCATGGTTAGTGAATTCAAGCTCCATGTCAGGCTCTGCACTGAGAATGCTTGGGGATCCACTCTCTCTGCCCCTTCCCTGTTCGTGTACGATCAATCTCTCTCTCAAAATAAAAAATTAAACTTTAAATAAAATAAAATACAAAAATCTGTTGTATTTCTATACACTATAACTATCAGAAAGAGAAATCAATACAAAAATCTCATTTATAATTCCATCGGAAAAAAAAAAAACCTAAAAATAAACTTAATCAAGAAGGTGAAAGACCTGTACAATGAAAACTATTGTCATTGATGAAAAAAACTGAAGAAAACACAAATAAATGTAAAGATACTCAACATTCATAGACTAGAAGAATTAATATTGTTAAAATGTCCAAATTACCCAAAGCAATCTACAGATTGAATGAAATCCCTATCAAAATTCCAATAGCATCTTTCACAAACTAGAACAAATAATTCTAATTCTAATAACTGTATAGAACCACAAAAGACCCCAAATAGCCAAAGTAATCTTAGGACAAGAGAATAAAGTTAGAGGTATCATAGTCTCTGATTTCAAACTATATTACAAAGCTATAGTGGTCAAAACTGTATGATACTGGCATAAAAGCAGATACACAGATTAACAGAAAAGAACGGAAATAAACGCATGCATACAAAGTCGATCAATTTATGACAAAGGAGGCAAGAGCATACAATGTAGAAAGGCAAGGACCATCAATAAATGGTGTTGAAAATCTGGGTGACTACATGCAAAGAAATGACTGAACCACTATATAAAAATTAACTCAAGGATTAGACTTGAATGTGAGACCTAAAACCATAAAACTCCTAGAAGAAAAGACAGGTGGTAAGCTCCTTGACAACAATCTTAATGATCTGGTTTCAGATCTGGCTCCAAAGGCAAGGGAAATAAAAACAAAAATAAACAAATGGGACTAGACCAAACTTAAAAAGCTTCTGGACAATAAACTTATATATAACAGCTCCTGCACAATGAAGGAAACCATCAACAAAACTAAAAGCAATCTACTAAATAGAAGACATTTGCTAATTATATATCCCATAGAGGCTAATATCCAAAATTATAAAAAAAAAAAAAACCTCATACAACTCAATGGCAACAACAACAAAATCTGATTTAAAAATGGGCAGAGGATGTGAACAGAAATTTCCTCAAAGAAGACATGCAGATGTCCAATAAGCACATGACATCTGCTCAACATCACTGATCATCAGGGGAGCGCAAATCAAAACCACAGTGCGATACCACCTCATACCTGCCAAAATGGCTATTATCAAAAAGATAAGTGTAGGTGAGGATATGGAGGAAAAGGAATTCTCATGCATGGTTGGTGGGGATGTATATTGGTACAGCCACTATGGAAAACGGCATATGAAGGCTCCTCACAAAAGTAAAAATAGAATTGCCATACGATATAGCAATCCCACTTTGGGTATCTATCAAAACAAAATCACTAATTTGAAAACATATATGCACACATATTCATTGCAGTATTTATAATAGCCAAGATTTGGAAACAACCTAAATGTCCGTTGAGATGAATGGATAAAGAAGATGTGGAATACACACACACACACACACACACACTACTAGAATACTATTCAGCTACCACAAAAAACAATGAAAGATTACCATATAACAACAACACGAGGTTATTACACCATGTGAAATAAGCCAGACAGACGAAGAGAAATACTGCATGATTTTTCTTCTATGTGGAAGCTAAAACAAACAAAACAAAACTCAGACTCATAGATACAGAAAACAGGCTGGTGACTGCCAGTGGGGAAGGAATGGGGAAGTGAAATGGGTGAAGGGTATCAAGAGGTACCAGATTCCAACTATAATATAAATAAGTCAAGGAAATATAATATACAGCCTGGGAAGTACATATTGTATTAACTTTGTATGGCAACAGACTACAGTTATCAGTTCCCAATGTATACACATGTCAAATCACAATGTTATACACATGCAATTAATACAATATTGTAGGTCAATTATACCTGAATAAAAAGACACATACTTGTAAAATTAAAATATGTGCTTGTTGAAATACAGACTCTTATATTTTCAGTATCACAGAATATCAGGGTTACAAAGTAACCAAGCTGCCAATGTATCCATTCATTAGCCCTTCCATTCCCCCTTATAAAATCACTAGAATGGCTTCTCATCCTACGTTGAATATCTCCAGTGACAGTTAACTGACTAGTTATGAGCAGTCGGTTCATCTTTGAACATTCATCTATTTTATTCTACATAAAAGCAATGTACTTCAAAATGGGAAAATCTGCAATAGGGAAAGAGCAAGTAGAGTATTTTCTAATTAGTTACGGAAGTGTCTGCCTTTAGTTATTAAGTTTTCTTTTCAAGTCTACTTAGTGAGATTGATAAAGTACAGTGGTCAGTCAGGCCGTACAACAACATCCCTATTCATGGATATTCCCTTCAAGAAACTCACTATGAGAAATTAGGCAACTCAGAGAAAACAGGGGTTATATAAGAATTCAGCAAAAACTACTAGATTGAGAGTATCTCTGTTAATCCTACAATTTCTACAGTCACATTTAATGTTAAGTGTGTGCCTACGTAGCAACAGAAAGAGCTTGGTCTTGCAATGAATGCATTTGTCAATCTTATAAGACACATGCATTTATTATCAGTACATTCTATTTATGGTGGCCCAAAAGTATACAGTTTAAGAAAATGTTCACCGCTGGGATTTAAACAAAAAGGGTGTTGTTGTTTGGTGCTACATTAGTTAAAAAAATAAACCGTTTTGGGGTTCTACTGCATTTGATAATTCACCCCATTGCCAAGATTTCTGACTATGTATGCATTTAACTCCTCACACAAACTTAGGTCCCTGCACAGTTCATTGATTAATCGATCATTCTGTTTGCTATCAATAGATTAAAATAGCACTAACAAATGAATTAAATGGGAATACTTTCTATCCACCACCACCACCAAGGGCAAAAGCAGGATAAAGCAGCAGCGGGAGGGGAGAAGGGTCACTTGACTCTTACCACGTGGCCAACTGGGTATATCCTTTCTGTACCTCTGCAGGACGGTAGAGGACGGGCTTTCCAACTCACCTGTGTTTTGAAAATGACATCCACAAATTTAAACTTTCACCAAAACCTCGTTCCATTCTCCACGATTTGAGCTGCCCCAAGCAGGTATAGTCCAGACCACCATCCTTTACGGCAGAACTGAAAGATGTAGGCATTCACATTTTTGTGCTGTGTCCCTACTAGGTCCCCGCTGAGCCTGCTGGCTCAGAGCAGGCTAACACAGCTACTACATGGGGACACAAAGATGATTAAGCCCCAGGAGGTCCTGTACAATCAGAAAAACGATGGGCCCTTCCAAATGTCTAGGATGGATTCTTTTTCATGTTATCAATACAACTTATGGACTGGCTATCTATAGTTAGTGCTAATTTACTTGTTTCTTGAGGCAAGCTGGCTAATGAATTCTCTGCCACTTTTTTTTTCCCAAGTCCCCTTCGTAAGTATTGTGAGATATGTGTTACCAGCAGCTCAGCAGTGCCTGGGAGAGAAGCGTCTCTTTAGACCATACTGTAGCAGAGAAATTAAACACAGCATCGGAAAACAGCTGATGGGATGTGTGATGGAGTGTGAAGCAGATCGTGGGGAGAAGAACAGTGAAGCAATGTCAGAATCAAAGACTACTGCAAGAATGGTGGGGGGCCAGAAGGTCAGCAGCAGTGGGGGCAGAGAGAGAAAAGAGGTGCAAATGCACTGATCCCAGCCGTAATCTGCACTGCTGAACTAGAACTTGACTTCAGACAGTATCCTGTCCTCATTTTCTTTTTAAAATGTTGGAAGTTGAGGAAGTAACCCCAAAAAGCAGTATATACCACTTCCTATCAAGCAATAGTAAGAAGCACGAAACATAAAATACAAGACTCTGTACCCCACAATCCCAGATGAAAAAGACAGAGAAGAGCAAATTCCTCAATGAGGTGAAACATGACTTCTGTTAGCACCAAGAAGACTGCTTACACACGGGAAAGGGGAGAAACAGAATAGAAGGAAAGCAGGTGCTCTGAGGGAAGACGTGGAGCAGTGGAATAGGAAGCGGGAAAGGCAAAGAAGGATAAGGGGAGAATTCACTATCCCTACATCTGTCCATACCACAGTTTTTCAGATACAGATGTTGTTTAAGCAATCCATCAATCAACCAAAACCCTCAAGAACTACAAATAAATCATTCTGACAAATAATCTGAAAACTTTCAGGCTGCCAAACAAATGCCAGTGCTTACTGTTAAAAAAATGAATAATTCTGTTGTAGACTCATCTCGGGTTTTAAAATTAGGTACCGTATGGTATCATTCTCACAGGTGAAATTTATAACACACCCATTGGCTCTTGTTAATAATCAAATGCTCCCAGAGTCCCCCAGTGTTTATTCCAAAGCATTCCCCATAAAAACAGGCTTATTTCCCAAGTGAACAGGTATAGGATGTATATTAATTTTTCCAAAACCTGTCCCTGGCTGGTTTCCTAGAGAACAACCAGCCAGACATATGAGCCAGATGTAAACCTTTGAGTATCTGAACCAGGTATCAGGAGATTCTATAGACTTATTTAAATATATTTAAGTCAAGCACTGATGTGACAGAAATGTGGCTGCAAATTTGGTAAGTATGACCATAAACATTTTAGTTAAAAAGAACTAAAAATTCAGTATTTGGTTGGGGGGGGGCAGGGAACTAGTGTAAGGCAAATTCTATTCGGCACACTAATTAAGCCAAAACGTAAGGAAGTACACAAACCAGTGAGGAAAAACCAATTCGTGCAAGTGTCATCACTTTAAGTTCTGTTTTCTCAACCATAAGCAGATGTTGGATCTGCCTGACACTAGCTTACAAATATCCATGAGCTGCTTGCTGGCGAGCCCGGCTGCATCACTTGTTTGGGGTGGCCTCCCAGGTACACCTGAACCCCCCTCCACGAGAACAAAGCAGAGGACACGGGGAGATGTCTGCAAATGTGTGATAGACGTCACTGTAGAGCCTGCGTTACTTCTCTGCCGTTAGCGAGCACTGCTCCAAAAATATCCCAATTTCAGATAAGAAAAATGAAGTCTGCTTTATACAAATATATCTGATCACGGGCAGTGATTTAAAGAAAGTCCAAAACTCAACTCTGACTCTAGATAGTGTGATGAGAATGAGCTGTAGCATTGAGCAACAGCCCCAAATCAAAAATGAGTTCTATTTTTTTAACGTAGCCTATTTACTGAGTTACTGTACTTTTGGCCAGTTAATTATTAACTACATACCTATCCATCTTTTTCAGAAACGCACCTGAAAAACCACAGCTCATTGCTCGGTTACCTTTCCCATTAGAAAACAAAAATCAAAAAACAACCCCCACCCCCCAAACTACCACTAGAAGACAACCACACAAAATAGTCAGGCACTCGGGATTCTGCACAGTACAATCCCCACACTTACTGATTTTTTCCTCCTCTCTTGAGAAAGGAAAGCAGCAAAGCTGGCCCATGGCACTGGTGCTGGCTTTCCTTGCCGGTGCTCTTGTCCCTGGGCACCCCAAATAGAAACTGCAGTTTATACCGCGGTCTGTGAGCACGCCCTGCCTATTCCACTCCGAGGAACAGCACGCGTGGCTTGGAGAGCCAATGCACAGCCGGCAGAGAGAGCAGGAGGAAAGTCGCTGCAGCGGTGAGCAGGAAGGCTCCACCTCCCTGTCCTCAGCCAGAGGCGGCTGCTCCGGGACCCGGCGTTCAGGGAACCAAGTAGCCATATGCTTGCGATTCTCACACACCTGAGAGCTCCCAGCCTCCCAGTCTTAGATGACTGCCACCAGCACTGTCTGCGTAACCGCGTGTGTCTTTAAGAAAGATCATCAAGGACAGACCTCTCTCTTGCAGACAGAGTAATTACACAGAGAAATTCAAAGACAAAAATCCCTTCACTTTCTGTTTGCTACTTAAAGAGGAAGAGCTTTCTTTTATCCCCCAGGAGATTTTTGTTTCTTTGTTTTATGAATCAGGAAGTTGACCTTGCAGAACGCTGAAAACACAACTTGGATGAAGTACCACTAACTACCCCACAAACTGCATGAACTGGAGAAATGACAGGGCGGGGGGCGGGGTGTGGAGGAGGAGATACCAATTGCTGGCTGCACTTGACAATGTTATCTTTTAAACATCTGCTTTCTGAAATACAGCTTTGGTTTTCTACTAAAGCATTAAATCAGCACTATGAGTTTTAAAATTAGAGCATCAAATATTCAGTAGCCCAGAAAATTCCCCCAAATCTAGAGTCATCACTGAGAAAAAGATCAGAAATAAGAGCATCTTTCGGAATGAATTCCCAGGGTGGGTAAGCAAATCCGGGGACAGCACACCTAGTTTTAAAACATAATATTTGAACTTCGTGACACGAGATAACTGCAAGCAACGCCTCCAAACCTGTTCCCTCGAGTAAGGAAGAGCCTTACTTCGTGACACCACAGGAATTCAAGACTTCTAGTGGCAGAAATGCCATCCAAGTCCCTGCTTTCCTGCTCTACTTCCTAGAAAGACACATACTCCCATTTACCAGCAGGTGGAAAGAGAGGGCTCTGGATGATCAGGAAAACCCCCCTGAATGCAGTAGGTCTGCTTTCGTACTCCTCTGAACAAAAAGAGTACGCATGGGGCGCCTGGGTGGCTCAGTGGGTTAAGCATCCGGCTTCAGCTCAGGCCATGATCTCACGGTTTGTGGGTTCAAGCCCCATGTTGGGCTCTGTGCTGACAGCTAGCTCAGAGCCTGGAGCCTGTCTTTAGGTTCTGTATCTCCCTCTCTCTCTGACCCTCCCCTGCTCACGCTGTCTCTCTCTCTCTCAAAAATAAAAACATTAAAGAAAAATTTTAAAATAAATAAAACATTTAGAAAAAAGAGTATGCAGTCTGGAAAAATAAAAACTTAATTTTTTTATGTGAAACATTACTTTGAGCATTAAAGAAAGAAATATCTGTGGTAAACACTCTTCCCTGAAAACAGTAAGTGAGCCCTGGCATTTCCCTAATCACCAACATTGCTGTAGCCATAAACCTTTAAAAGTAGAAAGCCAGAGGTTTGAATCCCAGATCAGTCAGGGATGAACAAGTTCTGAAATGTTGAGTTCATTGTCAGGGTTTTGGATGCCTTTCTGTACGATCTGCAAGTCGGGTAAGTTCATTATAAAGTTTTCAATTTGTTGTTGCAAAGCAGTTAAGTGTTTGGGAAAGAGGGAAGAGGCAGAGAACAGGTTGGCTACTATATCTGTTTGCACCTCAGTCTTCCCAGCCCCAGCCTGCAGTCTCCCCTCCGCCTCTTCCAATTTCCTGCCCTGCTGGCTGCCATCTTGAGGTACTGCTTACACATGTGGGCTCCGAGCAAAAAGTCCCCTCATCAAATATACCATTCAGGGGATAATACCCTGTGATGACTCCCATACTGACTCCAGTCTATGAATCAATTCCTATTGGTACTACTTCCAATAACATGCAAGTAATAAAATAAGGGCTCCTGGGTGGCTCAGTCGGCTGACTTTGGCTCAGGTCATGATCTCATGGTTCGTGGGTTCCAGCCCCGCATGGGGCTCTGTGCTGACAGCTCAGAGCCTGGATCCTGCTTCAGATTCTGTGTCTCCCTCTCTCTCTGCCCTTCTCCTGCTCTCTTGCTTGCTCCCTCTCTCTCTCTCTCTCTTTCTCTCAAAAAAATAATTAAGACATTTAAAAAAGAAAAGAAATAAAAGAATAAAATATATAAAGTGTCATTACCTAAGTAACAGTATCTACCTCAGGTTATCTGCAATCTCAGGGGGAAATATATATGAGATTTTTTTTTCATAAGCATTAAGAGTGAATCAACCATAAAAAAAGATTAGAAAACAATTTAAAAATCCAAGACAGGAATTTTTAAGATGGATTTTAATTGTGCCAATAATTAGCACATCACTTAAACAGAAGGAGCGGATGGAGTCTGCATTCCTGTCACTGAGGTTTCTCTCCGTCCCGGAGGCTAGAGTTTCATACCAGAGGTTAAGGCTACTCTCAACCCAGGACTTCCAGAAATGGTCTTCACATTGCATTCTTTCCTGGTTTTTGGGTTTTTTTCATTAAAGATGATTCATTAATTATACGATTAAATGTAATTTCATTTCTATAGATGTCCGAAGAGTTTCCATATACCCAAATTTTCAACTCAAAATAACAGACACATTCATGTGTCCAGATGTTTGTTTAAACAAACAAATCATACATACATTAGGAATACTGGTGAAAAAACTGATTTCCTTCCCCACCATCACATGCCCCGCCTTAAATGTGAATAGGTACCATACAAAAGGACCCAGGGAGTAGCCGTCATTTAAACAGATGTTTGGGAATACAACAGTACGTAATTGAGTTGATAAGTACAAGCTGTGGGCCCCTCCTCACCCTTCCCTATCTCACAAAAACAACCAAGTAGTAGGCTGAACAAGGACAAACACTGAGGTATCCCACACTAACTATAGGCCAGGCCCTTGCTAAGTGTTTTCCATGGACCCATTCATTTCATCCCTACAACAGTCCTGTGAAGTAGCGAGTATTTCTATTCCCTTTTTACAGATGGAAAGAGCTGAGCTCAGCAAAGTAACTAAGCCAAAATCTCCCAGAGAATATGGGACAATAATGGGATTTGAACTCAATTTGTCTGGCTGCACAGACCCTGAGCTTCTCATCCCAGAACTCCGTATCATTAAGCACAATATGTGTGTGGTTATCAGGTATATACATACCGTAGGAGTCCACTCACTATAATTTCAGAATAATGTGCAGCAACATAGCTATTTAGCCAAGTTCAGCGAGGATATGTTTAAATGTCTTGGTTTCTCATGTTTTGTCAGCAAATCCCTTTACTAATGGGGCAAGGGTAATGTAATCCTCTTCTTAGGCAGACCCCTTATTGGAGCTGGGGCCTACTGCTGCTGCCTGCCACACTGTGAAGAGATGATCTCTCGAGAGCATGGAGATGCCAGGATGGCCCCTGAAAGTATTCACCTTCCAGGAAAAATAGAAACTTATACCGGTCATGAGCAATCCCTACGAATATTAATCGTGTTCTATTAGAGGGCTGACAGACTCCTCTCAGTCACATAGAGAGATCTACAAAAAGAAATTAGCCTCAATGAGAAAAATACCATGTTCATAACTATAAAGCGATAACCTTTTCTCACAGGCCTGGCTATGAACAAATCACGGTTAGGACAGCTGTCTGTCTGCTATAGTTGTTTGGATTCTTGTTCTAACTGCTAACACGGTAGGGAGGAAACTAAACAGTATGAGGGGTGGCAGCCGCCTCTTCTCCATGTGCTGTGAAATATCAGCTCTGACAATATTGTCTCGAATGTGAAAAGATAATTCTTAACTATGACCAAAGCTCCATTCCCTGTATCACTGGTTGGTATTATTTTCCATCTGAAAACACATCTATTTGGATTTCTAAGCAACCTCGCTCGTTACATTAAAGGTGGACTCCAAGGAACAAATCTCACTATAAGATTCCGAATCTATAAAACTTTACAGATCCCCACCTCTTCTGAGACCTCCAATTCATTAAAGGAAATCTGAGTTTGACAACTTACAGAAATACATGAGAAGAGAAGAAAAAAGTATACATTCTGTTATTGAAAAGAGAAGAGAGAAAGAGAACATTGAATTGTGAAGTGTAAAGAGATGGAGGGAAATTGCTCCATCCCTCCAAATTCTGGAACCAAGCCCTTAGGAGACATGCCTTTAAGTACAAAGGCGCACTTTCAGGAAGATTTCATTATACAGCAGGTGGCACACTTACAGAAACTGTTATGCCAGGAAATGTCACAGTTTCAGCAAAAAATCTATGTAAGTTCAAGAAATGCTTGACAATGCATGAAAACACAACTCATAGAAATTGGGATCTACTGGAATAGATCCCAATTTTTTATGTTGACACCGGGGCGCCAAAAGATCAAAACTATTAATCAGGGCCTTACAAAGTTTGGATGGACATACTCAATATTGTAATCTGTTTCTCTATGTTCTTATAAAACCAAATTTCAATCCTCAAGAATCAATCCACAAAGCATCTATCACCCAGACCCAACAGACATTTCTCTATTCTTTAGCCACTGCGATTTCCCTGCAGTCATTTTGTGACCAAAGGGAAAGGTCATGAAGCTATATGATTAAATAGCTTCTGATCTTTGAAAGGTGTTCTGATCAATGTCTGTCTATAAGGAAGAGAGGCTGAAAAAGTTATAACTGAAAAACTTTAAGAATTACCTGTTAATCTCACTGGTAAAGTCCTGTTTTTAATTAGCAGATGAAAGAATCTTGATCTAACTATGAAATTTGGGAGCCAAGAATACATTTTTAGCATTACTCCTTTGTTAGTCCTATTTTCAACAGCCTTTTTATTTCTCATTCTTGTTTTAGTTGTTTTTCTCTAAAGCTGAAAGTTATAGGTATTTGAATTTTCAATTGTCATATGCTATAGAATTTCAGTATGTAATTGAAGAGAAAATATGTTTTTTAAAACACAAGGAGAAAAAAATAATGTGCCATAGACAGCATATGTGCACTTAGGTAAGGGGAGGAAGTAAGCAGATAACTAGAGTTAAAGAAGTCCTTCTTTACCAATCTGTAACAGTCACACTCAAATCTCTGCGGCTGTGTGCCTACTCAGTGCTGATGTTCAAATGCCTCCTCCATGCTGATTATGCAGTATTTTTCTTTATGTGTGCCCTAACTTTTAACAATGTATGTAGTTGAGGCCCTTCCCTTAATTGGTAAGAAATAAATTAGGTTGAGGCACCTGGGTGGCTCAGTGGATTAAGCGGCCAGCTTTGGCTCAGGTCATGATCTCGCAATTCGTGGGTTCAAGCCCCATGTCGGGCTCTGTGTTGACAGCTCAGAGCCTGGAGTCTGCTTTGGATTCTGTGTCTCCCTCTCTCTCTCTGCCCCTCCCCTGCTCACACTCTTGTGGTTTTTCTCTCTCTCTCTCAAAAACAAACATAAAAAAATAAAGAAATTAGGGAGAATTTTTTTTCCTGCTCAGAGAACAGAGAGCAGTAGAGCTTTAGAGGTAGGAGCCTGGAGGATGGGCTGACAAGTTTCATTCTCTACCTGGCCACCCCCATTTTATATTATACCATTTTATCAATTCAATGTGATTCTAGCCACTATTTATTAAACACTTAGTATGGGCTAATAGGAAAATCACATTGGCTCTTGAGGTGAAGTTAACTTTTGAAACAAGGGGTACAACCAAAATAAGTGAGCGAGAAGGCCACGCAGGGGCGGAGGACAAACAGAGCTGGAGGCAGAAATCTGTAGGCAGGAGCCCGAGGGAGCAGGTGGGGCATTCACATCGGTAAATCCCCCTCCACAGTTTTATTAAAGCAACGCAGGAATGGGGGAAACGCAGGCCAGTAACAGTCATCTATCCTAGTTAGCTGCTGTTTAGTCCTGCTTTTACAGTCTGTCCTTCTTTTCAGGCATTAACAATGAAATCACAAAAACTGACATGAGTTACTTAACTCAAGGACAAGTTCAATGATTGGCTGTTAAAACCTTTTTAAAAAAAAAAAAGGAAAAGCAAAGAATATATTTAATCTATTGGCCAGTATTTGTATTATCTGACATGGCTGCTTTCTTATTCAACTGCTTTTAATCCTTTAATGCCCTGAGCCTTTTGGAGAGAAAGCAACATCCTTCACAGCGAGAAAAAAAAAATGTATTTTAAAAAAGCCAAGAGGACCCAATGAGTAGATTTTACTTGCAATTTAACAACGTAAACAACAAAATTTGGTTTTAATTTCTAATTTACTGGTTTTTTTCACAGGTACTGCTTATCCTTTACATGGAACATCCTCAATCTGTATTTAGTTCTGAAAATGCTCCACTGGTTGACCTCCAGCAGTGGAGGAAATGTGTTTCCTGCTACATAGAGGATTTGAAGACTTCAAATAAAAGGTGCTTTAATAACTCAGTGCATTATTGTGAAGGGTTTTTTCCCTCTAATAGCAGTGAAATGGATAAGGAAGAATGAAAGTAAATCCCCAGAATAATAAAAAGAAAATCCACATATACTAGATGAAAGGCAGTTAAATCAAGATTGGTTTTGGCAGGTCTCAGAATCTGTCGTGATCTACGGCGGCCCAGGGTCACAGTCATCTGATACACTGCGTCAGTATTCACTCTGCCTTTAGGCACTTCTAACAGCATTTCATAACTGCTGTTTAAGTATCCGTAAAGCTGGGGCTCCTGGCTGCCTCAGCTGAAAAACCAAGCGACTCTCAAACTTGGGGTCTTGTATTCAAGCCCCATATGGTGTAGAAATTACTTAAATAACTTAACAAATTTAAAAAAAAAGTTTAAGTACCCATAAAACCAAAATATTGATGATGTAAAGAACAAAGGCAACGAGATGTAGATAATATTAAATGTCCTTCCACCTTTGCAGCCTATCGACAAGGACTTGAGACAGGCAGAGCGACTCTCCTCCAGGAACTCACAACTGCCTTAATGTGAATGCTTTGCTACAGGCAAAAAGCAACCTCAGTTGGACTTTAGCCAGGCCTCCAGGATCCTGTCAGTCTTCTTTAACATAAGAAATTCTTTCTGGAAACTTCCTTTATCTCTGCCCCTCACAGCTTAAAAGTATATAATCCATAGCTCCTCACAATCCTAGTGCATATCTTTCTGCCCATGGGTCCTGTCCCTATACTTTAATAAAACCATCTTTTTGGGGGCACGTGGGTGGCTCAGTCTCAGTTAAGCATCTGACTCTTGATTGGGCTCAGGTCATCATCTCGTTTGTAAGCTCAAACCCCACATCGGGCTCTGAGCTGACACCGTGGAGCCTGCTTGGGATTCTCTCATTCCCTCTCTCTCTCTCTGCCCCTCTCACGTGCATAGGCATGTGTGCTCCCCCTCTTTCTCTATAAAAATAAATTAAAACCTTAAAAAAACACCTTCTTTGCACCGAAAATGTCTCAAGAATTCTTTCTTGACCATTCAATTCTGACCCCCAACATTTTCCATTAATACATTTCTTATTTCATGTCCAATATGTATTGAATGCATTCAGCTGCAAGTAACAAAAAGTTCTTGATTCAAATGGTTAAAAAGTAAAGAAACTCATTACCTCTTAGAATCAGAGATGGAGTTGCTCTAGGGTTGGTTAATTCAGTAATTTAACAAGATCATCAAGATTCACTTCTCTAGTCTCCCATACACAGTACATATGCTTGTGGTCACCTAGTGTCCCCATGGTTAAGGTGGCCATTAAATGCTGGCATCAAATGTATAACCAAAAATTCCCAACTGAAAAATGATGGTCTCTTCCCTTAGAATCTCTAGGTCTCAGCAAACAAACAAAATAAGCAAACAAGCAAGCAAACAAACAAAAACTATCCTCTGAGGTCTCAAGTAGACATCTCCTCACATATCAGAATCGGGTTACATGCCACTTACAAAACTAATTACCGACAAGAAAAATGGATATAGTCATCAGCAGGGCTAAAGCCAGGCCCATATGCCCTGAAGTTCACCACCTCCTAGGGAAGGTGGGGCTCTGTCAACAGGGAAGGAGGCAAAGAAAATGGACTCATAACAGGCAAACCACTAGTGTCTGCTTTTGGTCACTTAAATTAATAAGGTTATTGGAAGGGTTAATAAGTAATTTTGCCTAGCAAAAACAGGGGGAAAACCATAAAAGGTAAATCATTGAAAAAGAGTGCCATGTTACTAAAGCACAAAAACAAAAAAAAACAAAAATGGGGGCACCTGGGTGGCTCAGTCGGTTAAGCATCTGCCTTTGGCTAAGGTCATGATCTCATAGTTTATGAGTTTGAGTCCCAAATCAGGCTCAGTGCTGACAGCTCAGAGCCTGGAGCCTGCTTCAGATTCTGTGTCTCCATCTCTCTCTCTGCCCCACCCCTGCTCACACTGTGTCTCTCTCCCCTTCAAAAAAAAATAATAAACATTAAAAAAAAGAGATTATATATGGATGAATGTATGCCACACTTCTATACTAAATTCCTCCTAAATGCATAGTTGGAGAACAAGTATTAAAATTATTAACTGTCTTTCTCCTAAACCTTATTATGCTAAGATTGACTTTGTAAATAAAAGCTTTTGCTTTGATCAGAGCTGTTAGCAATGAAAATATTTTTGGCAGCTATGGCTCCCTGGTATGAAATAAAAAGTTATGATTATCAAATGTAGTTTCCTTTATCAAAGGCAAGACAAAATATTCACTTGAATAACCCTCATCAGTAGAAGATCAAATAGAACCACAATCAATGAATTGACAAATGTTCTCTCAGCCACAATCACGTGTTCTAGGAATTTCATATAAAATATTTTCAAGTCAGATAAAATAGTAAGCATCGGGGTGCCTGGGTGGCTCAGTTGATTAAGTGATGGACTTCAGCTCAGGTCATGATCTCGCATTTCTGACAGCTCATAGCCTGGAGCCTGCTTCGGATTCTGTGTCTCCCTCTCTCTCTGACCCTCCCCCCCACACACACACTCTTGTGTCTCCCTCTCTCTCTCAAAAATAAACAAACATTAGAAAAAATAGTAAAGGATCTTTATGGGTTAATGATAAAAAGAAACAGAGAATTTAAACTTCATAGAGAGAAATAAGTATACTGTGTTTTTTCAGCCCTTCTGATATTGGTTTTACCAGAACAAATTTCTCTGTAAAAGAAGCATATTTGTGGGGCACCTGGGTGGCTCAGTCGGTTAAGTGTCCAACTTAACCGGCTCAGGTCACGATCTCACAATTCATGAGTTTGAGCTCTGCATCGGGTTCTGCACTGGTGGTGCAGAGCCTACTTGGGATTCTCTCTCTCTTCCCCTCTCTCTGCCCCTTCCCCACTTGCACTCTCTCTCTCTCTCTCTAAAAATAAGTAAATAAACTTTTAAAAATGGTTTTTTTTTAATTAAAAAAAAAGAGAGGCAAACTTACATAGTGAGGGTGCATTTTTAGGCCCTTGCTCTCCAGACCTCATAGACCAAGAAGAAACAATGAACAGATTTGTCATATTTGCTTAACCAATTTCTACCACCTTTTATTTTAGCTCTTGGTTTTAGATCTCCTTCCTTCCTCTACAATAGTTATCTCAGGTAACGAGCTACCAAACTAGTCTGAAGTCCTAGGTTTTCCAGGTAACCCCCGGCTACTTCATTCTCACCCACAGCTTCAACTGCCCACTTAATGCCCCTGAATCCCAAACCAATCTCTCAGATAGATTTGTCCTCCGTGTCCCAGACCTCCCTCTGGGATGCATCCCTTGACTGGGCCATAGGTGTTTTAATATGTCTAAAATCAAACTCATCTTCTTGTCACCAAAATCTGTTTGTCTTTTAGCCCCTACAACTGGTGCAGGGCACTACCGTCAACCCAGCTGTCAACCCCAAATCGGAGAGCCATCCTAGACCCCTCCCCTGAGTATCCACATCCACTGAAACATGAAAAGAGTGATTCTCCCGCCTGCCTAGATCTGCAATGCACGCCTCCTTCTCTGTCTCCGCTGCAAATGCTCCCTGTGGACCGTTGTCAGGACCTGCTTAGGCCAGTGCCCCAAGTCTCCTAACCATCATGACGGTTCAGTCCCTGCTCTGTCATATCGGGCTTTTATACTACTGGAAGACTGGACTTTCTTTTTTTTTTCTTTTTTTTAATTTATTTTTGAGAGACAGAGAGAGAGAGAGAGTGCGAGCAGGGGAGGGTCAGAGAGAGAGAGGGCGACACAGAATCTGAAGCAGGCTCCAGGCTCTGAGCTAGCTGTCAGCACAGAGCCCAACGTGGGGCTCGAACCCACGAACCGCGAGATCATGACTTGACCGACTGAGCCACCCAGGCGCCCCAAGACTGGACTTTCTAACACACAACTCTGAGCATGTCATTTTGAGCTCCAAAATTTTTGAAGGTTCCCATCCCCTACAAAGTAAGATCTGAATTAAGATGAGATCTGAAGGGTAGGGAATTCACCTGCAGAGTGCATTGCTAACACTCCTCAGGAAGCTACTCAGCCTGGAAAACACCCTCCCTTCCCCTTGTCCTTCGCACATGCTCGCTCTGCAGCCCAGACCTGCCCTCTTCTGGCCAGCCTTCCCTGACAATCCCAGGCTGAGGTGCAAGGACCCTAGGTAGGTTTCCCATTAACTTCAGGCAGTTGCTGTCACTTTAAACTGTAACTGTTTGCATGACTTGGCTCAGAACAGAGGCCGTGTTTGCCCACCTTTGATCTATAATATACAACATAATTCTTGGCACTTAGTAGGTTCTGTTAATATCTGTTCAACAAATGACACAAGTAAAATACAACAAAATATGTTTATGTGCATAGCTAGCCGCTCTTCAGAGGTCCCAAGGAGGGGGCCAGAGAGCGGAGACAACACGGAGGAGCCCCAAGACCACCGCACCAGTAGTATGGCAGCGAGGGCCTAGTGCCCCTTCTGAGTCCTATTTTAAGACTAAATCTAAAACAGAAGAAGATGGGGGAACTGGATTTTCAGACAGAGCTGGACAATGAGACTATTATTCTCTTTCAGTGAATCGGATACACTAATAAGCAAAGTCTAGCTCTGGCAAAAACTGAAGTACAACAATTTAACACAACAGAGATAATTTGTGAATTATAATGATGGAAGAACCTGCATGAGGTCCCTTGGGCCTCTAAGTCTGATGACCCACAAATGGTACTCTCTCTTCCCCCTTAAAAGATGGTCTTCCTCTTTGAAAGTAATGACATTTAACAAATCTCTTAACACCTTTGTCCTAATCTTTATCAATCTTTTAGAGTCCATAGTTTTTTCTAATTCCTAAAATAGTATATTCCCAGTAAAGATTAAAAGGAAAATGACTTTTGGGGCACTTATGTGGCTCAGTCAGTTAATGATCCAACTTCAACTCTGGTCATGATCTCGCCCACAGTTTTTGGGTTCAAGCCTCACATCAGGCTCTGTGCTGACAGCTCAGAGCCTGAAGCCTGCTTCTCTTTCTGTGTCTCCCTCTCTGCCCTTCCCCTACTCCTGCTCGCTTGTGCGTGCATGCTCTCTCTCTCTCTCTCTCCCTCCCTCCCTCCCTCCTTTTAAAATAAACACTCAAGAAAAATAAAAAAATAATAAAGAAAGAAAATGACTTTTCCCCCCCTTATACCAGCCCTTCTTTAAGTCACTCTCTAACCTTCTCTGTCCTGGGTTTAAGAATTCTACACACACTTTGTGATAAACACAGCAGTAACAATGGGCACAAGTATGCATCAGGCGCGATGCTGAGTACCTTTCATGCATTATCTCATTCAGTCCTCACAACATCCTCATGAGGTCACCATCATTACTAACCCCATCTTATAGACGGGTTTAGGGTCATTAAGTAATGTGTGCACAGTTGCCTCACTGGGAAGTAGCGGTGACCATTATAACAAGGTCTGTCGGACTCTAAGAACTTCTGGGTCCATGTGTGTGCTACGGAGGGAAAAGCTTTCCCTCCTCTCCACGACTCTGCATCCTCTCTAATTCCTTAGTGCTTTGCTGAAATGAGCATGAACTTCATGAGTTTTACATGTTTGTCTCCTGTGACTGCATCACATTGCCATATTGCTTTTTTTTTTTAAAATAACATGACATTAAAGAAGATAGACTGCCAGCTTTGTTGTGTGTTTCCCATAACCAGGATGAAACACAGTGAAGTTTTTATCCTCACATTGTACTTATATGTGTAAGTTATATATAAATATATATGCAACACAAAATATTACATAAATACGTAAGTTAAAAGCACTGATATGTATCTCTGCATTTTACTTTTTAAATGCACCAGTGTTCATCACAGTCCAATGAGAGGAAAGCATTAAGAATAACAGAAGTCTATTATAACCTGAAATGGATGTTCTGATGTTAGGACAGTAAAAACGCTGTTACAATAAGTATTCTAATATGACTAGTATGGCTATTAATATGAATGACTAACATTTTTACAACATTATACATCAGACACTATGCTAAGCACCTTCAGAGCGCTAACTAATGTGGTGAAAAAGTGTATTGAGAGGCAATCAGTCAATGTGAAGGGCTACTTGGCCATAACTTTTGGCAACTGAAAAGGTCTCCTAACACTAGTTTTATTACATGTCTTAATATTTTTAATCACAGACACTGCACTCCAATAATATCATTCATGCTGCCTTTTTCTTTTTATTTGAAATTCAGCATTTACTTTTATATTTTCTAAAATACACTTAAAAGCAAAGTCTCTACACATAAATCATAAGACAACATAAATTACTCTTGCATGATTCCAGCATTAATGTTTAATTTGTCAGGTCGTTAAATTCACTGCAGAGCACTGCTCCTTTAATATGCAGGGTTCCTACGGCATCTAATATAAATCATGAGGTTTGAAACCAGGCCAACAGATGGTTGCATTTTCAAAATTGCCTGAGCCACAGCTGCCACTTTGTGTTAGCATCCAGGCTAATGGCTGATAAACCAGTTAAAATACAGTGAGCCACCACAAAGATTCATTTTTTTCAGTTACTCAATCCCTGTCTTCTGAGAACTCAAGCAAGTGTAAAAAAAATAAGCTGGGAGTTCTAATGATCAGTTGCTTTTTATTTTTACTAAGGGCATAGAAGCATAAAATTTCAAATGCTTTCTTTTCAGAAGACATGTTTCATCAAAGAAATATTTGAGGACAATTAGATTACAAAAAGGAATAATATGGGTATTTGAGAAATGTTAACATGTTAAAGGTTCGGCTTTCTCAAGAGCATCCTACTTTCTAGGCAGAATGACACATTTCCAGTTAAATCTGGACAGTCTTGGGTTTCTTTTTTTATCCCAGCCTAGTACACTTTCAAGGGAATATTTAAATGATAAATTACACAGTCACTCAATTTCTGTGTCAGAAAGTAAATGATTAAATACTCTGTACTCAGCTCTTATTAATTTACTTGATAATTTTGAACAGGGAAAATTTCCAACTGCTAAAGTTTTCAAGTGAAAAAAATGTACAGTTGCCTCAGATGATAAACTGTCTTTTTGCTTCTCCTTCTTCTAACATACTTGCAATAGCTTCATCTTAATTGGTCTGATTAGAGGTGAAATTTTCTTAATCACCTCCCCTGTCAGCCTGTGCTAAAGAAAACAAGACAAAGTTTTTGGTCTTGCCCACAGCAAAAGAGACATTCTATATATTACACAATATAGACACCACATAAGAATGACTTTTAAATGAGAAATTCATATAGGCATGCTACTGTCACTCGGGATATTTGGTTCTTGTTACATTTTTATTTTTACCACAGACTGCTTATATGGAGATTTAAAAGGATGGAGAAAAAATTCGATAGCTATGTGACCATCCAAATTAATTTGTTGGAAGAACAGGCTGGAAATATTGATCAAAGTTAAGGCTGGAGAGCTGTCTGAGGTTTAATTTTTTTCATGGTTTTCTTGGACCATGAACTAAAGCAGCAGTTCTTAAACATATTGGTCTCAAGACCACTTTATATTCTTAAAAATTACTGACAATCTCCCCATCTTCCTCCCTGCTCAAAGAGCTTTTGCTCGTGTGGGTTATTATTTTTTAATATTTACTGCATTTGAAATTAACACAGAATCTTTTGAAAATTTATTAGTTCATTTTGAAATACCTGAAGACATTATCAGTAATAAATAATATCATTAGAAGTGTTTTTATGCGAAACAACTATATTTTTAACGAAAAGTTTTTATAGCGAGAAGAATGTCCTTCATTTACATTTTTGCAATTTTCTTTCATCAAAGACAGCTTTATCCTCAGGTCTGGTTCTGCATTCAATCTGTTGCAATACATGGTTTCATTTGCTGCCTAAGAAAAACCCAGCCTCACGTAAATACAAATTTTTAAAAGGGAGGAGAAAAATAGCCTTTCCAGATAATGTGGACATTCTGCTTTGATACTCTACCAAAACTCAACAAGTTACAATCTCTTGAAGTTTAGGTGCAATATGGAATCTTAAAACTTTTGAACGTCTTTTACTATTTATAGTTAAATATTTTGGTATCTTGAATTTTCAAGGGGTCTTTTATCTATGCATGTCTCTGTAGCAAATATTGGTCATTTAAGAAAAATTGACTGTTATGCGTATCTTCCATATTTTGACCCACTTCATTATACAACATCAAAAAAACCCCCACATCGGACGATAATTAATATGCCCCCCTGGATTTCAAAGGGGCACTAGTAAACTTCTGGGGTTGATGGAAAAATCAGTATCTTGATGGCGATACTGGTTTCAAAGTTGTATATGTATATTAAAAACTCATCAAATTGTACATTTTAAATTATGTACAGTTTTGTACATAAGTTATACCTAGGTAAAATAAAACTAGTGTGACAGAGAGGAAGAAAACTGCAAGAATGGAGTTCATTAGTCTACTCTGTGCTATCTAGTTTTGTTTATGACAATTTCCATAATAGAAGGTGGGGGAAAGTCTTTAAGTTTTAGGAAGCAAAATTCTTATTTCTGCCTCTAAGCTTGAATTTTATCATTATTAGTAAGTTATGTCAGATGCCCCTGATGTGACAAGTTTATTTTAAAGAAAATGCCTGCCAAATGCCCAAATGTGAAAATGATAGTTTGTGAGTCATTTTCTAGAAAAGAAAGTGGCTCCTTTAGCTTGTAGTTAAAATAATGACACAAGTGCTTTTCCTGCATCAATGTCCTGCTTCAAAACACAGCTGAGGCACTTTATGGACACTTCTCATTTTTGTTAATAGAATATGAAAAGAGGCAGAGAGAGAAAAATTAAATACAATTATGTTTACTACTCAGCAAGAGCATTCTTACATGCCATTGGCTTTTTTTTTTTTACTTTTTATTTTTGAAAAACAATGCAAGTGAGAGAGAGGCCAAGGGAGACCGAGAACCCCAAGTTCCATGTCCTGTCAGCACAGAGCCTGACATGGGGCTCCATCCCATAAACCCTGAGATCATGACCTGAGCCAAAACCAAGAGCCAAACATGCAACCAACCGTCTCACCCAGGTACCCAAATTGGCCTTTTTCAAAAAAACTTTTAAGGGCACATGGGTGGCTTTAGACAATAAATTCATTGATTCACATCACTTGGAATTCTCATTGTGTTTCAGCCCATAAAGTCTGAGACCATCATCTTGCTGGTCTGACCTATTGGGCACTGGACATAGACTGAGAGGCCTGTAACTGAGTTGGCTCTGACTTCCTAACTATGAGCCTTTTCGCCTTCTATAACTGTACCTGGGCATCCCTGCATGCTTCTATTTGAGCCAACGGTTGGCCCAGCCCTAACCTGCTCATTGCCTCTGTGCTACAGTCAGAAACTAACTCTTACCTCCCACACTCTCTGAGAAGATAAAATTATAAGCTTCTTCCACTGTGTCCTAACAAAGCTCACTGTTGTTATGGGCAAAACTCTGTTCATCTATTCCTCCTTCTTCTCCATTTCTCATTGCCCAGGGCTATCACTGTTAAGGACTGTCTTATAATTCTCCATATCTCATTAGACCAAAAGGAGGTATATACACATTGTGTATATGTTAACATTCATTGAGTTGATGATGACTAATTATTATGAAACCAAAAAAGTCTGGATTCCCAGAAAATTATGGATTCCACCTCTATTTGCAAAAGTTTTAAAGAAATAAGCTGGCCTAAAAAATATACAAACAAAAAAAACCTCTAGACCTTTCAAATTCCCCATTGTTTCCTATAAAATATGTCTGACAGCTGAAAGTAAACTGGTATTTGCAAGCATTAAATTGTTCATCAATCTTACAAAGGGTGTCATTTAGTCAATTACCTCTCCTAAGGAACTATAAATGGAATATAGCTGCCTGAGAAAACTTAATTCACCCAACTCCAGTAAGTAGCTCACTGAAAACAGCTTCCACCATGCTAGGATATCTGAGCCATATTTCAGTCCTGGTTTTGCCAGGAAAAAAAATTTTTTTACCTTTTTTTAAAAAATTAAAAATATTCTGAGAGAGAAAGCATGTGGGCATACAAGTGAGGGAGAGGTAGAGAGCCAGGGAGAGAGAGAATCCCATGCAGGATCCATGTTGTCAGCATAGAGCCTGACACGGGGCTTGAACCTATGAACCAAGAGATCATAACCTGAGCCGAAATCAAGACTTGGACACTTTACCAACAAAGTCACCCAGAGGCCCCCTTTATTTTCTTTTTGGATTTAAATTTTAGCTGATTATTGCCATTAGGTTTGTAAGGAGCTGCAGCCCAATATTAAGTAGGCATAATATCAATATCACCCAAAGTTCTGATTATGAGAGAACTAAGATGTAGAACCTTTTCTTGTATCTGAAAATGTGAATGGTGTCTCCATATTCTACCAGCCTCCCCTAACGCACATAGGAAGGTGTGTGATGGCTAGAGATGGAGAGGAAAATGCTCAGTGTGAAAACACACGGCAGGCACAGGAAACAGCAGTAGCTGGCAGGAGAATCCAAATTCTGACACCTTCAGGCCCCAGGCACATAGCGTGAACAAGTTCAGCCAGTTTATGGTAAGAACAGCAGTATATGGGGGATAATAAAAGGCAGCTACTTCTAAGGGCAGGGTGCCTACTACCCTATCCAGAAAATCGTTATCATGCAAGAATGGAAACCAGTACCACATTTTCTGATTGTTCAGAAGACAGCAGAAACCCAGATTTTTTACATAAACCACCCCAATACTGGCAAGTTATTAAAATTATAAAACAAAACAAAGCACCCTGTGCCAGTGAAGTACAAAATGAAAGGTGCCAGTTTGTGATCTTGTAACATACAGCTGGGGTTTAAAAAATATTATAAAAGTATAGTCCTAAAACTACTTCACACTCACTTTTAGCAACTAGATTTCTGCATTAATCCTCTGTGTTGGAGTACTTGTATAAATGATCATACCAGGTAGATTAAAAGCTCAAATGCAAAAGTAATAACAAAAAAACTGGAAGATATAAATGAGTATGTATCAAGTCTTTGATTTGGAGATGACTCTAACTATAATAACAAAAGAAATCACAGGAGAACTTTTCATCTATAATTTAACAAAAATTAAAAACATATAATGTGAAAAATGCCTTCTGACTAAAATTAAATGTAAAATAAAAACTGGAAAACATTTGAGCCAAAATGGCAAAGGGCTAATTATCTTTACTATAAGAACAAAAACAAAAACAAAACAAAAACAACTACCTCACAAATTGATATGAGACACAAAAAAGAATAGATTCCAACTCATGGACAAGCATGGCTTCTGTTGTCAGTTCCTGACCCAGTTCATCTGCTAAAACACACATGTACAACACAATGAGCTCTCAAAAACCTAAAAAAGCATCAGAGGAAATGAAGTACAACCAAAGATCCAACAAATAGAAGAACTCACACCCAAGACACTAGAGATTTAAGAAATATGAAAACTCTTGTTTGGAGAAATGTCTACTTTGCTCTTCTACTCATTTTTAAATCCGATTATTTGGGGGGTTTTTGTTCAAAATGGCCAACAGACACATGAAAAGATGCTAAACATCACTAATCATCAGGGAAACGCAAATCAAAACCACAACACATTATCATCTGACACTTGTTAGAATGGCTATCAACAAAAAGGCAAGAAGCAACAGGCACTGGCAAAAATATGGCAAAAACAGAACCCTTATACACCTTTGGTAGGAATGAAAATTGGTTCAAAGACTATAGGAAAGACTATGCAGATTCCCCCCAAAATTAAAAACAGAAACACCACATTGAGGAGGGCACTTGTTTGGATGAGCACTGGGTGTTGTATGGAAACCAATTTGACAATAAATTATATTTAAATAAAAATAGAAATACCATATGATCCAGTAGTTCCACTACTGGATATAAACCTAAAGCAATGAGAATAGGATTCAACAAGATATATGAACTGCCATGTTTATCACAGTATTATTCCGAATAGCCAAAATATGAAAACAACCCAAATGCCCATCAGTGGACGAACGCGTAAAAAGATGTGGTACGTAGACACAATGGAATATTATTCACCAATGAGAAAAGAGGATATCCTACCACTAGCAGCAACATGGATAGACCTTGAGCACATAATGCTAAGCAAGATAAGGCAAAGAAAGACAAGTACTGTATGATATCTAAGTAGAATCTTGGAAAATTAAATCTGTAAAAAACAGCAAAATGGTGATTGTCAGAAAATTGGGGAGGTGAGGGAGTAAGAGTAATGGTGTTTTAAAGTGTTTGTAAAATGGTGTTTATAAGTTTGTAAACTTATAACAAGTAGCAAATAAACCATAAAGATCTAGTATACAGTATAATGAATATAGATATAAATATTGTAGTACAGTTATATAATGTGATAAATATCACTATATTGGCAATTATGTCATAATACATAAATGTATCAAAGTAAAAACTTGTACTCCTTAAATTTATATAATGTTACACATTAAATTCACTCAATAAAATGAAAAACAAAATAATTTTAAATATATAAAAAGAACATTAACAATTAATTATATTGAAATCCTCAAAGAGATGAATGAAGCAATAGCATCCACAAAGCAAAGACTAGAAGTGGAACATTTGGAAAAGGATCAACCAGAAATCTTGGAAATGAAGCATATAGTCATTGATATTTTTGAAATAAAAATGATAAGATACCCTAAATGGCATAACTGAGACAGCTGAAAAGAAAATCTATGACTTGGAATCTAGTACTCTCCAAGAATGCATTTTTACCAAATTAAGACATAGGAAATATGCAAATCCAAAGAATTCCCTCCCCAGAAAAATTCACTGATGTACCTACATACAAGGTTTTATAAATAATTCCCAGTTTTTGAAACCAACTTCTACCCTAGAACTGAATATAAAATATCAAGAATTGAAATCTGTCCCATTTTACTAATGCATACAATAAAGTATTGGTTCAAGGTACAGGAAACAGGGTTTAACTTTGAATCAGGATCAAATCAAAAACAAGCCAGTTAAATCTGATCAAGAAATGAAGCTCATAAAGAAAGTATCCTGAATCCTCCTAAATATCCTCTGTCACAAAACTCAGTTAAGATTAAGACTGAGAAAATCAATAACTATCTTTAGCAAAGAAAGGAACCCTAGTGTGTATTAATTATAGCACAATAATTATTATTCTAAATGCAGATATTATTTTAAAATCTTTTTTTAAGTTTACTTGTTTTCAGAGAGAGAGAAAGAGTGTGAGCAGGGAGGTGCAAAGAGAGAGAGAATCCCAAGCAGGCTCTGCACTATCAGCGCAGAGCCGAATGCAGCAGAGCCGAATGCAGCACTCGAACATAAAAACTGTGACATCATGAACTGAGCGGAAACCAAGAGTCAGATGCTTAACCAACTGAGCCACCCAAGCACCCCACAGAGGCAGATATTGTTTTAAAGTTCATTTTGGCATCACGAAATATGATGGGAAAAGTAGAGTTTTATAATAGGCAAAAACCATTTTTGAAAATAATGTTAAATGATCGGTATGGGGATACAAGATTAGTGGAGTTTAAAAGAAGCTAAATTGCTCTGAGTTTAAAAAAAAAAAAAAAAGAGAGAGATAAAGAAGCCTGAGGGGAAATTCTAGAGATATTGCCTGGAACACAGGGAGCTGTAAAGACTAAGCTGAAACGAGCAATAAAATAAAAAAATTCAATGGTTGATGCATAGTGATTTGGGAGGAGCTGAACAGAGCTGCCTAATGGCAATGTGGGTGATACATGCCAATCCCACAGTATCTTCAGGGAAATCTACAGATTGCTCCAGGGGTTTTGTTTGCTTTTTAAATGGGAGTAGGAGAGGCAATGAAGCACCAAGCTCTCCTTCAAGGGTGACCTAACGAAATCACAGAGAAGAAAGGGCAACCTAGACAAAATCTGTGTCACGCAAGAAAACTGTAAACTTGCCATTTGCAATGAACCTCAGTGGAAATGTTTGGCCCTCATCAAAACTTTAATGGAAGATAGCTCTCCAACAGAGATCCTGAAAACACAAAAATCTTCTCTAAAAGTAGACTTGAAATGTTTCAGAACATAAATTCAAATGACATACTGAGTATCTTCTGTTTAAGATAGCTAAGATCTTTGCAAGATAAAATGATCACCTCTCTGAAGATATCTAGTGAGAATGAGGAAATAAAAATGTGAATCTGGAACATTCCTTAATGCATTAAAAAAAAAACTTCAGTATTAAGATTCTTTCAGGATGTACACTTCCATAGGTGTTCTTCAAGCTGATGTGTAGAGAAATGATGTTGGTTGCAGACCTTGAAATATTTAGATATGGGTATTTATCTTCTTTGAATATTTTCATGTTACTTCAAAAGTATACAAATCAGGTTGTCTTGAAGTTCACAGTTTTATAAGAATAATGCCTGGGTTTGAAACAGCACATCTGAATCACAAAAGATCAAATTCCTTTGAATATATTCACACTGCAGAATAGCCCTCTGGTTTAAACAAACAAAGAATCTTCATTTGGTGCATACACTTTACACCTGAAAACGTAATTGTGTATGAGGCTGTCTCCGTCATACGCCGTCTCTCTAATAAGATGATAGAAATATTCGTGTTTGAATCTGCTTCCCCACAAAACGTGTTTCCTTTGGGGAAGAAATTGAAGGACAAGTTTTCCATCGTTGCAGGCCACCTAGACTTTATCTTCTCAGAGTAAAACGCTCTGACCTGGAATATTCTATTCCTAACTAAAAGCAGCAAACAAGAAAATGCCTTGCGTGGAATGTGGTCTCCAGTGGAGAAAATATTTTCTTCATATTCATGAAATAAAAGTAAACTGGAATGAATTTCTAATCAACATTTCAAGACTTCATTATAATGATATTTAACGCACAAAAGTATAAAAACCAAAGGTACTAAAATCCTGACTGATAAATATGAATCATGCTTATGTTCTACAAAATTTCCAATGTATTACTGCCAAAACATAATATTTACAAAAACACATCATTGAGAAAAGCATATACAACTAGCCCGAAAAATCTGCCAAAAGAAACAATCAATGCTAAAGAAATTAGTTAAGAAACAATTTTTAAATGGCACTCACCAATCACAATTGAAGACTCACAGTGATAATAACCATTACTTTGTTTTTTCTTTAGCATGGAGCAAAGATCTATGCGCTGTACCATTTCTTCTCCAAATCTGTGACTGATAAAGTTTTCATAGAGTTCGGGGTCTATTTTTTTCACTCCCTTGAAATGACAAAACAAAATCACATCACTCAATCATTCCACTGAGGCAGCTAGTTCATATTTATATCACTTCCTTAGAACCTGGTATTACACTCTGGTTCACTATACTGCCTACTGGCATTTGAAAATGGATACCACAAAATGGTTTTAAAGCTGTTTTTAAAGTCTGTCTAGTGTGAGTTGTATTTAAAAAAAATCGTTAAAGAATGTTGGGTTTAAAATTGCCAGTGCTCAGAATTGCATATGCTTTAAGCTTCTGAAATAGTAAAGTAAATTGAGTTGAAATTTGAGGTATCAAAAAAAGAGTGATCGCCTTGGACAACACAGAAATGGATGAATTTTTAAAAGTGATACAGATTTTAACATTTTATAGTAAATAAAATGTATACAATGTATAAAATGTATAGCATATAAAATGTATAAGATGAATGCAATTTTTAAACACCTTATGTAAGAATCATTTAAAAAAATTATTTTACACTTATTTATTATTGAGAGACAGAGAGAGACAGAGTATGAATCAGGGAGGGGCAGAGAGAGAAGACACAGAATCTGAAGCAGGCTCTAGGCTCTGAGCTATCAGCTCAGAGCCTGACACGGGGCCTGAACCCACAAACCCTGAGATCATTACCTGAGTCAAAGTCAGACGTTCAACTGCCTGAGCCATTAATTATAAATAAATATATTTTTTAAAAGAACCATTTGAAGACAAACGTTTTTTTAATTGGAGAAGGAAGTCAGTGGATCTTCCAAGTCGTTCTCTACCTGCCTCTCTTTATTCTCAGGGCCTTTCATAGCAGGAAGAGGGCTGGGTGGTGAAAAATTACAGTGGAAGCCCTGGCCACCTGTGTAGTTTCCCATAACAAGGGGATGGAGGTCACCCTCCCCCCTTCCTATGCAAAGGTCCTGTGGCCAGCCTCACAGTCCCAAAACCCAGTCCACAGATGAAGGCGTAATACTTTTCCAGGTCAAGTTTAATGGCCGTGTGTGAAGTTTTCCTTTTAATTTATAACTTAAAAAAATTTTACCCTGGCAATACTTGTCATCTGTTAAAAATTAGAAAATATGTAGAATCAAAAAGAAAAGAAAAATCATTCATGTCCTTGTCAACACATTAACAGTGTGGGTATATCCTTCAGGTCTTTTATATATATATTATTTAATTTATATATATATAATTTATATATATATATAATATATACAATATTTAGATTACATGTATATAAATCTTATTAAAGTATAGTTAGAAGAGATATTTTCCCTTTTTATTCACAAAAAATTTATGACAAACATTTCAAAAAGATATGAAAAAAATTAAAATTAAATCACCGATAGTGCAACAACTACAATTCTGTTAGGTATTTTATTTCTCCTGTGCAAAACAAAGGACTTTTTTCTTTTTTATAGGAATGTGGTTGAGCCATGAGTACTATTTGGTAATCAGTTTTTTTCCCCAGTTAATATGTCAATAAATAACATACAGATGTGCAAAATATTTTTGATATTTTTGTTTCCACAGAACTCCACTGTATGGGGGCATCATTAATCCATCTATCCAACTATTTGCTGTGAGACATTTGAGTTACCCTTCATTTTTAATATTATAAGTAACATGTTTCTATAATACATGTTCTTGCTCTGTATCCAAACTGGGCTGCTGACCTTTCCTAACAGCTCTGCTCGCAGACTTTCCCACCTCGGTTAATAGTAAATGTTCTAGCTGACCGGGGGAAAGCCCTGGGGTCACCCTGAACTTGCCTCTTTCTCTCAATGTTTTCTCCAATCCAATCATGTTGGCTCTCCCTTCAACACACCACTAATTCTCACCCGTCCCTCACTACCTCTGTCCGAGCCTCCCCTGGTCCTGTCTTTCACCTGGATTATCCTGCTAGCCTCCTGTTTTCTCACCCTTGCCCCCTCTACAGCCAGAGTGATCTTATCAAAACTTATACATTCCATCGGGTCACTCCTCCGCTCAAAATTCTCCAAAGGTCCCCATTTCTCTCAAAAGAAGAGCCCCTTCTCCAGAACAGCCCACACAGTCCTGCTGTGTGCTCTCAGTAATTTCTGGGCCTTGGCTTCTGCTCGGCCCCCTTCCTGCTTTCTCCCCTGGCAACTTCTTCCCCTAAATACCCTCATGGCTAGCTCCCACCTTGCTGTCCTGGCTCAAGTGTTACTTTCTGTTTTAGCTGAGAGAGAGAGAGTGCTCACGCATGGAGATGGAATTGGGGGGGAGGGGGGACAGTGAGAGGAAGAGAGGGAGAGGGGGAGAGGGGGAGGGAGGGAGGGAAAGAGAGAGAGAATCTCAAGCAGGCTCACGCTCAGCACAGAGCCTGATCCCAGGGTTCAATCTCTCAACCCTGAGATCATGACCTGAGCCAAAATCAAGAGTCAGGTGGCTTAATCAACTAAGCCACCCAGGCACCCCTCAAATTTTCTTTTCTTTCTTTCTTTTAATTTTTTATGTGTTTTTTTTTTAATTTATTTTTGAGAGACAGAGAGAGACAACACAAGCAGGGGAGGGTCAGAGAGAGAGGGAGACACAGAATCTGAAGCAGGTTCCAGGCTCTGAGCTAACTGTCAGCACAGAGCCCAACGCGGGGCTCAAACCCACAAACCATGAGATCATGAGCCAAAGCGGGCTGCTTAACCGACTGAGCCACCCAGGCGCCCTCAAATTTTATTTTCTTAACAGAATTTCACCTGACCACTTTAATTTGCACTCCCAAATCCTTTCTACCCTTCTCTCTTTATAAATATCTATGAACACTCTTCCACAGCGCATACTACCTCCTACCCCACTGTGTAATTTACTTTACTGTGTTCTTTTTTCAAGGGCTGTCATTATCTGTCTCTCCTCACTAGAATGTGTGTTCCCCAGAGATAAAGATTTTTGTCTGACTTTTATTCACTGAAATGTCGCCAGTGCCCAGCACACTGCTTGTCACAGAACAGTGCTTAATAAATAATTGTCACAAATGTCATGACTTCACTCACATGTGGAATTTAAGATACAAAACAGATGAACATAAGTAAAGGGAAGCAAAAATAATATAAAAACAGGGGGGACAAAACATAAGAGACATAGAACAAACTGAGGATTGCTGGAGGGGTTGTGGGTGGGGGGATGGGCTAGATGGGCAGGGGGCATGAAGGAGACACTTGTTGGGATGAGCACTGGATATTATATGTAGGGGATGAGTCACTGGATTCGACTCCTGAAATCATTATTGCTCTATATACTAACTTGGATATAAATTAAAAAACAAAACAAACAAACCGAGAAACACCAAAGTGGGGGAAAAAAATAAGTGTCACAAATGCAGAGGATAAAGTTTCAAAAAAAGGGTAGTTGACCACATCAAAAGCTGCTCACTCTACATTCAGTAAGAGTGAAACCAGATGGATCTCTTTGGGCTTGGTGACCCGGGGGCCCTGAGAAAGCAGAGTCTGGTGCTGAGAAGCAATCAAAATGTGTGAGTTCAAATGGGCTCTGCTACTTTTCAAGATGTGATTCTGTCTCACTTTCCTCACGTATAAAATGAGGTTAACAAGTGAACCTACTTCAAAGTGGTATACAGACTAAATTCGTGAACCTCTAAAATGCTTAAAACAGTGAAAGATAGTAAATGCTATCCTATCTCTATAACAAATGCTATTAAGTATATATAACATACATATGTATTGCTATTAGTGAACTTTGAGGAATAACTTCAATAGAGATAAGGTTTCAGAAATTTTTTTTAAAGTTCTGAGTAAATGGAAACTGACCATTTTTACTCATCTTTTAAACATGTTTTTGTTTGTGCATGGTGCTGGTTGGTAGTAGGGAGACAGGGAAGTCTGGTGTCACCCCCTTAGACCAGGCAGAAGACGGCCAGTCATGACTTATAAAATAAATAAATAAATAAATAAAGGAACTTCAGTTTTCAAGGTACCGATGCCAGCACTGGCTAGCCACCATAATCTCCATTTCAGTTAGGTAAGATGGCATTATTATTTTTTTAAGTTAGAATATAAGGGAAACAGAGTGGCAATTCATTAGACTAATTTAATTTTAGCAAAAAAGTAAGGACCAATTATTTTTGCAATTCTTCACAGATGACTTCCAACGTGAGTCTTCAAGGAATGAATTTTTATTACCAGTGGAATGGAATTAATTCTTTAACTCATAATTTGTAGAGAGAGCTGTGGTTCAAAATGCATGCCTTAGGAGGTGCTGAAATTATACGCCCTGAACAGAAAACATCTTTACTAATAAAGAATCTAGAAATAGATAAGAATCTGCTTTGTCTGATATATAATATTAACATGGTTTTTGTCCTCTAGGGAATTTTTTGTTTGATAATATATTTCTCTCTTTTTTTCAGACTCTTTTTCCCATAGCAATATATATCTTCTCTAATAAAATATATCTGAATTGGTCTCACCACAGCTGGTGCAGGTGTATTTTTTTCCATAATAAAAGAAAGGACTATCATTCTAAGAAAATAAATGAGTATCTCAAAATCGGATATCATTCATGGTAAGGCTTCTAAGAAGGCTCCTATTGTTTGAATGGACCCACAGGGGGGCCAAAACAGTCCTAGAGATATCCCCCTGAAAGGTTCTTGTTGAAAGCTAAAAAGACTGGATTGCATTATTTTCAGGTTTTAGACCTCCCACATTGTTCCTTGTTTCCCTTCTTCACGGGACAGGCCTTTCCAAGGTACCTTGCCATTTAAGGATCGGTGGAAGTGTAACATGTTAGAAGAACTCAAAAAAAACTATAAAATGGTTAAAGCCAGAAAAATTTGACCTGTAAAGGCCAAGAGAGTTGGGATTATTTCAACTGTAGAGAAACAATGTGTAGGGTATCTTCAACAAGACCATGCAAAGGGTATTGCAACCCTACAACGGTGGATAGGCTTGGTGACTGTCTAATGTGACACCAGGATATTATTTTTGCCTTGAACTAGCAGGGCAGGGGATATTTTCAAGGGCTTCACATTATAATTTTACCCAATATAACTAGTATATCAATAGTGCAACATAACATTGAAGGAAGTTAAATACAAGTAGAACAAATAAATTAGTAGCAAGAAACATCAAACAGAAAAACTTTTCAAGGCTATCTTAATTAATCATTAGAAAAGACTGAAGTTTTACTTTCCGTTAGCCTAGTTCCAGGCACGGTTTAGGGAGAATTATCTGTGATGTTGAAGGCCACTTGGTACCTTTTATACAATGTACCATGAAACGCTCAGAACTCCATTCTCGATTGTAACTTGGCATCCAAGGAGCCAATACAGGAAAAATGCCACTGAGACCAAGATGAGTATTTTTAGAATCAGCCGAGGCTGCATCTGCTAAATAATGGAACCTATTTACTCAGGAAGCACTCACCAACAAAATCACTTACATTTAGCTAAATGATGTGTATAATTTTATATGTATCAGGTCTCAGACTGATGTTACTAAGCACCAACTCTATTTTCAATATAGAAGTAAAGACAATTTAATATGTACCAAAGGGGTCTCAGACTGATGTTACTAAGCACCCAACTCTATTTTCAATATAGAAGTAAAGACAGCCATGAAATATGAAAATTCACTTTAGTTCACTATCTGAATACAACAATCATTCTAAGGTTCTGAAAGATAAAATTTAATTTAAAGTCTGTGAGAAGTTTGTTGTGATCAGAGGAACAATGGAATAGCAGCTTCATTAAAAAGGTCAAGGATTTTTTTGTAAGAGCAGATAATTTCCTATCGAGACTCGTTATCTTATGCTAATCACAACTTCCAAGATGAAAACATAAATAGGTTGTATATCAGATGAAGAAATTATGTGTCCTGCTGATGGTGAGCTGGGCATTACTGGGGCTCTGCTGTGTTTTCTAATACTTTATTACTGTTACGCAGTGGCTATAAAGAAATGTATGTTTCCTGTGATAATGACGTGAAACCAAAATTCAGAATGTAAATTAAGAGCCAAACCAAAATGGTTAGTCATTGTGGGGATTAGCTGGTCAAAGAAGAATGGTAGTCTTTTATACTCATTTTCATAACTGGAAAAATTTACATAGCTGTAGTAGTATGGCATTAAAAAACTAAAATCATTTCCCAAGGTCACTGCCCCTAATAAGTCGCATATTGGCAGTTCAAAGTTATAAAGAGAACGTATATATTGGCATGGGACTTCTGTGAGGCAGATCTTACTTTATAATTCTTAATGACTCCTTCCTTCATCTCTTGGCATGACTACACTTCACGTTATTTTCACTGTCTTGTTTCCATCTTCCTCCTGATACCATCCCTTGATTACCTTCTTGTCAGTAGCAGCCTCCCTCAGCCCCTCTCAGTCAGGATAAGGGAGGCCCTTTGCATTAAGGCTCAGTTCCATCCAAGTCTTTCTTTTCTTTTTTTAACTGTTTATTTTTGAGAGAGAAAGCGAGAAAGCAGGGAAGGAGCAGAGAGAGAGGGAGACACAGAATCTGAAGCAGGCTCCAGGCTCCGAGCTGTCAGTGCAGAGCCTGATGCAGGGCTTGAACTCATGAACAATGATATCATGACCTGAGCTGAAGTCAGATGCTTAACTGACTGAGCCACTCAGGAATCCAAGCCTGTTCTTGACAGGGATGCAAGCAGACAAAGGAGTCCCGCCACACCAGCGAACGGGCACTAGATTAGCATGGCGATTTCAGCTTCAGCAGCGGCACCCCTGGGTGAGGACTGCCCGGCTGCCTCCCCCTCACCTCTTCTGCCTCTCCAGACCATCTGTTGGTGCCGGGCCCTGCCTTGGGCTACCTGTCCGGCATTCCGGTTTGCCGCCTGGGTGAAGCCCTGATACCCTGCCTCATGCCTGTCATTAACTTTAGAGGTGAAAAAGCAAGAGTGATGGAGAATAGAAAAGACAATGGTACTTTGCTTATTGTTTTGAGCCAATCTGAGAAAAAAAACGATGCTCTATCATCTGTATAACAGTAATCCATGTTACATAGCTTACATATGTACCTATATATGTACACACTCATATACTACGTACATACTTATACACTATGTATGGGCACTATTCTAGAAACTTTTACTAACTCATTTAATAATCACAATAGCCCTATGAGATTGGTACTATTATTACCCCCAGAGAAGAAAACTGAATCACAGAGAATGAGGTCACTTACCAGAGGACACATAGCTAGTAAGAGGCAGAGTGTGGATTCCCATTCAAGATAAGCGGAGAGCACAGACAAATTGAAAAGAATAGAAAGATAATATTCAAGCTCATCACTATTTCCTTTAAAGTATTAAAATTCTAACAGTGTTAGTCATCCTTAATAACATATATACTACCATATTTCTAAAATCAATGTGAAAATTACTTTGGGAATCTCTAGCATTCTAAAAATACCTGCCTTTAACATGCTGCATTAATATTAATAAAACAAGTGATAATTATATGTCCATAACAAATGAATTTCATAGAGAGAAATGAGAAATAATTCATAGATGTAACTTAGACATGGAAAAAATTATTGAAATAATCCAGCCTATAAAAAGAACTCTTCCTATACTGTTAATACCCAAATAATGGGGTAAAATATTGGGAGAGACTGTCTGCATTTTCCAAATCATCTGTTTAAATATACAGATGTATAATTAAGTATTTCTCAATTACTTAATAATAATAATTAATTATTAATTAACTTTTACGATTATTTAAATAATTAAATAAAATTAAATTGATTATTAATATTAATAATCGATGTAAATATAAGTAATCATGAATATTAAGGGTTTCTCAATTACTTAAAAATATTTTTTAGTTTTAGAGAGAGTCCAGAGGAGCGGGGTAGAGAGAGAGAGAATGTCAAGCAGGCTCCACGCTCAGCACGGACATGGGGCTAGATCCCACAAGGGTGAGATCATGACTGCGCTGAAGCCAAGAGTTGGACGCTCAGCCAATTGGGCCAGCCAGCTGCCCCCATTTCTCAATTCTTCATTTTACTTTACGGCAGAGCATCTCGATACTTTACCCTGGGGTTTTTAGACAGGCCACCTCTCCAGTCCCTCTGTTTATAAATTTGTGTGGAGCACTAACGCTTGTTTAATCTTGAGGCTTTAGGGAAAGAAACAGAAACTCTTCACCCTAGCACAATATTACACCGTTCAGGAAACAATAAGTAGAAACACAGCAGGTAGAATTCTATGTTTTTAATCTACTGCTGACACCTTCTTCTAACTATCCTAACACTGAGAGGAGCTGAACGCTCTTTGGTGGTACCACGTAGCAAGGAAAGCCATCACGTAGTAAAGATGATGTGTAATTCCTAATACCGCAAGCCACATCACAAAATCACCAAGAATATATATTGCTTCCTTTCTTTCCACGAGGTGCTGCCATCAGAGAGAAGAGAAGAAACATGGCTTCCATCTGCATTTAGTTCATTTATACCAGTGACATATTAATCAGAGAGGTAACAGTCTGATGATACCCAGGGCATTCTCAAGGTCATTTAAAAAATTTTTTTAATGTTTTATTTATTTTTGAGACAGAGAGAGACAGAGCATGAGCAGGGAGGGGCAGAGAGAGAGGGAGACACAGAATCAGAAGCAGGCTCCAGGCTCCGAGCTGTCAGCACAGAGCCCGACGGGAGGCTCGAACCCATGAACATGAGATCATGACCTGAGCCGAAGTTGGAGGCTTAACCGACTGAGCCCCCCAGGCTCCCCATCAAGGTCATTTTCTTTAAGTTTTTTTTTTTTTTTGAGAGAGAGAGAGAGAGAAAGCAAGCAGTATGGGCAGAGAGAGAGAAAGAATATCTGAAGAGGGCTCTACACTGAGAGCAGATAGAAAGTCTGATGTGGAGCTCAAACTCACAAACCGTGACATCATGACCTGAGCCAAAGTCAGATACATAACTGACTGAGCCACCCAGGCGCCCTTAAAACACTTTTATTTACAACAGTCTATTGCCATATAAGCTCAATCTTTGTCTACATAGCAGACCTCTGCTCAGTTCCTCCTCAAGCCTTCTTGAGGACAGCATGAGAGATCATATGCTATTTGGCCAGGTAACTATTGTATCCGCCTTGGCTTTTTTCATTACATTGGAACAAAGAAAGAATCTTGTCAGTGAGGCATCCGAGCCTGCTTCCTACACATTTCAGTCTCAGCTGGACTCTCAGTTCCCCAAGACCCAACCCCAGCTGTGTTCCTGGCTCATCCCACCCTTGCGGTCACTCAGATGTAAACAAGCGGCAGCCTACTCCTCTCTGTCACATCTGTTTTCCTAATATTTTGCTGTTTGGAACAAATAACATATTCTCCTGAACTCACCAACTTAGCCATTTCTTTCTATAAACTAGAGACAAAATGTAAAATATCCCCCCCTCAAAATATCTCACCACATGTGGTCTATTCACTCACAACTTAATCTAAAATGTTTTCCTCCTCCAACCGATAGCTTTCCCTTCTAATCAATCCCTCCCCACATGAAGTAATGCCAAGCCATAGGCGTAAAACATTTCCAGGGTCTCAACAATGAAACAGGAGAGTAAAGCTGTTCTGCAGAAAAGCATTCAGAAACAAGTTCACAGAAAAATCCTAGCAATTTTAACTTGTCCTGTAACACTTGCTTACACACTGCAACACACTTATATTGTGGTTGAATGTGTTCTACTTTTACAACCTAAAGGTCAAAAAGCATTCACCTAAATTGGTTAGATGTCTACAGACAGAATTTCAAACCAAACTGTAGCCTCAAATATGGTCCGATGAGAGTTAAATACCTAGACAGTGTAGAAGGGGCCATAAATTTAACAAAATATTTTAAATGCATCCACAGACATAACTAATTGTAACCTGGAGTTTTTTAAAGTTTATTTATTTATTAATGTTTAAATTTTATTTTTGAGACAGAGAGAGACAGAGACTGAGCAGGAAGGGGCAGAGAGAGAGGGAAACACAGAATCTGAAACAGGCTTCAGGCGCTGAGCTGTCAGCACAGAACCTGACACAGGGCTCAAACCCACGAACCATGAGATAATGACCTGAGCCGAAGTTGGATGCTTAACTGACTAAGCCACTCAGGCTCCCCTATTTATTTATTTTTGAGTGAAAGAGAAAAAAGGGAAGGGGCAGAGAGAGAGGGAGAGAAAATCCGAAGCAGGCTCCCTGCTATTAGCATCGAGCATGATACGAGGCTCAATCCCATGACCATGATATCATGACCAGAGCCAAAACCAAGAGTCTGTTGCATAAAAACTGAGCCAACCATAGACTTGTTAAGCAAGAAAGACCTAGTGTATTTTCATAATCTGTCATGCTCCTATGTATGCATGTAGTATTTGCTTCTTCTCCCATTTTCTTATGAACTTATCAATTTCTTTGATTTTCCTCCTTTCAAAATTCTTCCTTTCTCCTCCCTCCCTTATGATTCTCGATAGAGCACTTTACTCATTTTTTTTTCAACTGCCCAGGCATATTCTCTGCACACTACTTAAGACAGAAGCCCTTAACGGAGGAAGGTGTCCTAACAAGGAAATGTTACGAGAACTGAGTGAAGGAGCAGGAAAGAAATAACACTAAGATTTACATTGAGTGTGCTAATGGAACACGGAAGAAAGATGCTCAATGATAACAGACCTTTTCACTTTACTTGGTTGGAAACATTCCCTGTATATCATATTAGCTAAAAGAGTTTGGTAGAAAAAAAAAAAGCAATAGTTACAGGGGCGCCTGGGTGGTCCAGTTAGTTGAGTATCTGACTTTGGCTAAGGTCATGATCTCACAGTTCCAGCCCTGCGCTGGGCTCTGTGCTGACATCTGGGAGCCTGGAGCCCGCTTTGGAGTCTGTGTCTCCCTCTCTCTTCCCTTCTCTGGCTCACACTCTGTCTCTCTCTCTCTCAAGAATAAATGAACATTAAAAAATTTTTAAAAAAAGAGAAGAAGCAATAGTTACATATGAAACAGTCATTAAAATACAACTTGGGAATCATGTGTACCTCTTAAACCAATTCTAAAATTAATGTTTCTCTCCAGGTAGAGCAAGAAATGTATCCAATGATTTTCTTTATTAATAGGATTCACACTGCCATACAAAGTGATGTTATATATAATACAATTGGAATCTTTCTTTCCTCATTTCAAACTTAA
The DNA here is from genome assembly GCF_006229205.1 of Suricata suricatta. Taxonomy (NCBI): domain Eukaryota; kingdom Metazoa; phylum Chordata; class Mammalia; order Carnivora; family Herpestidae; genus Suricata; species Suricata suricatta. Next base: position 113,399,053 of record NC_043706.1, on the reverse strand, counting down.
TCACATTTAACGTGAAATCTCCCCATAGTATACTCTTAAAATACAGAACTACAGGGATTACATAGCTTCCCCAATGGACTCAGTGTCAGTATATGTCTGTGAATATGAGACTATATACTGCTTCCAAAAAAGTACAGAGATAAAGATAACAAATTAACCAGTAATTTTCACTCAACTTTCTCTTTTAGAAAAATTTTAAATAAGTATATTTTCAAAATTTCAAGAAGCATTTCTAGATTAGTAAAATCAGCAGTACGTTTGATAGGGAAAAAATTTTTAGTGGTAAAGTTAACAAGAAGCAAGGGATTAGCATCTTAGGACAATAATAGGCAAAAGATGATAAAAACTGGCAAATTCTTCTTTTGCTATAGCTGGTCTGTTCTATCACAGTGGGAGGGGCCTCAGGAAAGCTAGACTGGCCAAACCTGACACCCTCTCCTCCATATCCACCCCACCTACCAAATATCCACCCCTTTCCATCACAGACATCTCTACCAGCAGCGATTACAATTTTGGCACCTGCCACTATGGATATGCGTGATAGGTTACAACCCACTGAGACATATATCTGACATGATTTTTCCATATCCATTCAGTTTTTTCACAGATGACCACTCCGGCCCCTCCCCTCCCCAACACACTCACACACTTAATTTCACTGAATTAAGTTCTAGCAATGTTTGGGCTAGACGTCCAAGGGTACAAGTACTCTGTCCATCATTTTCTGATTATCAAGATAGGTCAGGGAAGGGGAGAAGTAAGAATCCAAGATGACCAAATCATGAAAAATGGAATGCATATGGATATGGAGGGATGTGGCTCAAGGGGCCGGACCACCAGAAGGAGTCAGACAGAACATTCTCCCAGCTAACAGCTCAGTAAGATCTCACAGTAGTGCAGAGACCAAACATGAAATTACTGTGAAAGAAATGTTTTGGTCTAAATAAAGTTATGTAACAAATTATAATCAAATTCATCTGTGGGATGGCAGTAGCCAAGAGGGAAGAGAAGTACTTTCACACTCTGGTCACTGCTGAAGGGTAGTATACAGTTAACAGTTGTACTTAGAAGGCCTTGAAGATGGGTCTCCAAAATGGCATCACAAATTTTGGCAACAGTTAAAAATGCTGCCACCAGGTAGGTTTAGAGAAAGAACACTTACTGCAGAAATTAAGCTGGAGTTCCTGTAGTCAAGGGTGGCTAATCCCTTAGGTGATATGAGCAAGTTCTGTTAAGTCTTCAACTACATATAATGTGAAGTCTGTCCAGGCCAAGAGGCCAGTAATCGTTTTTTTTCTTTAATACTGGAGTAACCAATGGAAAGTCAACTGAGCAATTTAGTAATTCAAACTAGTACTGCTCTGTTTTTTTGTTTGTTTGTTTTTATAATAGTTTATTGTCAAATTAGTTTCCATATAACACCCAGTGCTTCTCCCCACAAGTGCCCCCCACCATGACCATCCCCCCTCCCCTCCTCCCCCTCCCCCTTCAGTCCATGGTTCGTCTCCAGTATTCAGTAGTCTCCCTTGATCTGTGTCCCTCACTCTTCCCCGCTGGTACCTTTCCTTGAGAGAAATAGCCTAATGAATGGCCAAAGGTAATCAGCTCATATTTAGGAATAGAAGTAGAATTCCAACAGAAACTAGTTACAGTTCTGGATTGCAACCTTAGTTTCCCCTCAAATCTAAATGTGGCTGTCAAGAGAAAGTATGGCTTTACCTTCTTTTATTATGCAGTTAATTCTAATTAACAAGAGATAGAAGACCACTCTCCAGTAGTAGAGAAAATCTTATTACCATACAAATGATATACTGGGTGGTTTGCCTTTATGTGACAAGTTAAGTGGGTAAGGAATTAGCTACTATAACTAATCAAACTAAATAATTCTGTATCAGCACTATTTCAAATAAAGTTTAAGTTTTCTGGATCATATGTTCTATTTTGCTATTCACCATAATCAATCCACTGTGGGGTTTGCCAGTTTCATGCAAGATCATTATGCTCCATTCTGTCCTTTACTAGGAAAACGAAATTAACAGAGGTTTTAAAATGTCTAAAAAAGACTTGTTAAAAAAAAATTTTAACCATGATGGCAGAGCATCATGGAAGTTCTCTGCATCTCTCATGACTGAAATGCAGCTAGATCAGCACCAAACCATTTTTCGCACCTAGAAAACTGATATGAGGATTAACACAACAACTGCATAACTTAAGCCACAGAACTCAATAGATAGGCAGCACAGAGAGGTGAACTGGGGGACAGAGAAGTCACAGAGGGCAGGGAACTGCTTTTGGGGAGAGAGGACAAAGAAAAGGTGGAAAATACAGGAAAGGCACTCCCCCCAAAAAGCAACTGGAAAGAAAAAGAGTGGAAAAACCCACAAGTGACTGAACAAGAAATGGAGAAAAGAGAAATGAGAAAGGAAAGGGTTCCAATGCCGTTAGGACTTTATAAACAGGAGAGCAATGAGAAATTCTGCCGCTCAGTACCTGGCAGTGCTCTGGTGGGAGGCTGAATCCCCAGGAGCAGGCAGCGAGATCCAAGGGGTCCACATACCACACAGGGTTCCCCTGCTAGGAGGGCATTTGGTAGAGGCCCTATGGCCTCCTCACAGTCAAAGGTCCCAGCAGACTCTGGAGAACATGGCTGCTGGTATTGGAATGAAGATGCCAAGGTGTGGTGAAACCTGGAGCTGGTCGTGTGTTGTGATTTACCATAATCCCTGAGCCGCCACCCAATCGCACAAACTTATTCTGGGGAAAGCCAGCACCCAGTCACAGTCTCTGAGCTTTGGCAGCAGTACCACTGCACAAACGTTGCTGGGGACGAGCCAGCACCTGGCCATTACTTGGCAAGATCCTCCCCGAGAGGGTCCCAATGGGTCCAAGCTGCAGGGCCCTCAGAAGTGAGGGGTTTGGAAACACAGCCCCATCTGAGATAAAATTCAGGAGAGAGGTGCCGCCTGACAGGCTGATGGTTTGGACACAGACAGTGTAGAAGCGGAAGCCAGAGACAAACGAGGGGAGTTTGATTGCCAGTCAGTGAGAGTACAGAGTTCTGGGTCTAGAGACTGGGAAGCTTGGTGATGCCACTTCCACCTTTCACCTTACACACATGCTACAAGGGCCACCCTAGTAAGCTAAGCAGTGCCACCAAATGGAATATGAAGCCATTACACCAACCGCCTTCTACCTGTGCTAACTAAGCCCTAGAGGAACACCACAAGTCTCTACTCCTGCTTAGTTTATAAAGTGCTTCATAGTTTGACTTCTAGGGGAAACTGGATGTAACTTCATTCAGGTTTCATTCTGTTCACTAATCCATCTACTCATTTTTTTTATTTTCTTTTCTTATTCTTGGTTACAGAAAAAGAAAAAATTATTTTTACTTCATTTTGATAATTTTTTTAGTTGTAAAAAACAAGTACTTTTTCTTAAAATTTTTAATTCTAGTTTAACTTCTGCATTTCATTTAATTCTATTTTATTGTGTACATTTTTTTAATTTTTAAATGTTTTCTTACTTCATTTTTCTTTTTCTTTTCTTTCCCTTTTTTCTCTATTCTACAAGCTTCTTTCAAAAACCAGACCAAAACACACCTAGGATCTAGCTTACTTTATTTGATTTCTTGTGTTGTTTTTAATTTTTAACTTTTAATTTTATTAATTCTTTTTCTTCCTCCAAAATGATGAAATGAAGGAATTCACCTCCCAAAAAAAAACAGGAAGAAATGACAGCCAGCAACTTAATCAACACATATATAAGCAAGATGTCTGAACTAGAATTTCTAATCACGATAATAAGAATATTAGTGGGGGTTGAAAAAAGCACAGAATCCCTTTCTATGGAGATAAAAGAAGTAAAATATAGGATGAATTAAAAATGCTCATAACTGGGAGGCAATCTCTAATGGATGCCACGGCAGCAAGGATGGACAAGGCAGAGCAGTGAGTCAGTGATATAGAAGGCAAAATTATGGGGAATAATAAAGCAGAAAAAAGAGGGAAACTAAGCACAATATAAGAATTAGAGCACTGATGGGGCGCCTGGGTGGCTCAGTGGGTTAAGTGGCCGACTTCAGTTCAGGTCATGATCTCACAGTTTGTGGTTTTAAGCCCCATGTCAGGCTCTGTGCTGACAGCTCAGAACCTGGAGCCTGCTTTGGATTTTGTGTCTCCCTCTCTCTCTGACCTTCCCTGCTCATGCTGTCTCTGTCTCTCAAAAATAAATTTAAAAAATTTTTTAAATTTTTTAAAGAATGAGAGCACTCAGTGACTCATTAAAAAGGAATAACATCCAAATCATAGGCGTCCCAGAAGAGGAAGGTGGAGAAAAAGGGACAGAGGTTTATGTGAGTAAATCAGGGCAGAAAACTTTCCTATCTTGGCAAAAGCCAGAGACATCAAAATCCAAGAAGCACAGAGAATTCCCATTAGATTCAACAAAAACCGACCATCAACAAGGCATATAATAGTCAAATCCACAAAGTATACAGACAAGGAAAGAATTATGAAAGGAGCAAGGGAATAAAAGTCCTTAACCTATAGAGGAATTGAGATCAGTTTTCCAGCAGACCTATCCACAGAAACCTAGCAGGTCAGAAAGGAGCAGCAGGAGATATCCACATCCACCATGCTGAATCAGAAAAATATGCAGTCAAGAATCTGTTACCCAGGAAGGCTGCCATTCAAAATAGAAGGAGAGATAAAGAGTTTCCCAGACAAACAAAAATTAAAGGAGTTTGTGACAACTAAACTAGCCTTGCCAGAAATTTTAAGTGGGACTCTGTGACAGGATAAAAAATGAAACAAAACAAAAAAGACCAAATGCAACAAAGACTAGAAAAGACCAGAGAACACCACCAGAAATTCCAACTCTACAGACAATGTAATGGCAATAAATTCATCTTTCAGTACTCACTTTAAATGTCAATGGACTAAATGCTCCAATCAAAAGACATAGAGTAACAGAACAGATAAGAAAACAAGATCCATCTATATATGCTGTTTACAAAAGACCCATGTTAGACCTAAAGACAGATTGAAAGTACAGGGATGGAGAACCATCTATCATGCTAATGGTCATCAAAAGAAAGCCAGAATGGCTATTCTTATGTCAGGCAATCTATATTTTAAAATAAAGACCATAACAAGAAATGAATAAGGTTATTATATCATAACTAAGGGGCCTATTAACCAAGAATATCCAACAGTTATAAACATGTATGCCCCCAACATGGTAGCAGCCAAATATATAAATTAATTAATCAAAAACATAAAGAAACTCAATAGTAATACCATAATAGAAGGGGACTTCAACACCCCACTTACAGCAATGGAGAGATCATCTAAGCAGAAAATCAAGGAAACAATGGCTTTGAATGACACACTGGACTGGATAGACTTAACAGATACATTCAGAACATTTCATCCTAAACCAGCTGAATACACATTCTTCTCAAGTACACATGGACTATTCTCCAGAACAGATCACATACTGGGACACAAATCAGCCCTGAACAAGTACGAAAAGATCAAGATCATATTGTGCATATTTTCAGACCTTATGAAACTTGAAATCAACCTTATGAAAAAATTTGGAAAGACAACAAATACTTGGAGATTACATAACATCCTACTAAAGAATGAATGGGTTGACCAAGAAGTTAAAGAAGCAGTTTTTTAAAAAGTACATGGAAGCCAATGAAAATGAACACCACAACCCCTGGGATGCAGAAAAGGTGATCATAAGAGGGAAGTATATAGCAATCCAGGCCTTCCTAAAGAAGGAAGAAAGGTCTCAAATACACAACCTAACCTTTTACCTTAAAGAGCTGGAAAAGAACAGCAAATAAAACCCCAAACCAGCAGAAGATGGGAAATAATAAAAATTAGAGCAGAAATCAATGCTATTGAAATCAAACAGTAGAACAGATCAATGAAACCAGGAGCTGGTTCTCTAGCTAGTTCCCTAGCTAGTTTCATCAAAAAGGAAAGAGAAAGGACCCAAATAAATAAAAATCAAGAATGAGAGAGGAGAGATCACAACCATCACTGCAGAAATTTATGAGCAATTATATGCCAATAAAATGGGCAATCTGGAAGAACTGGACAAATTCCTAGAAACATACAAACTACCAAAACTGAAACAAGAAGAAATAGAAAATTTGAATAGACTCATAACTAGTAAAGAAATTGAATTAGTAATCAAAAATCTCTCAAAAAACAAGAGTCCAGGACCAAATGGCTTTCCAGGGGAATTCCAGCAAACATTTTAAAAAGAGTTAACACCTATTCTTTTGAAGCTGTTTCAAAAAATAGAAGTAGAACAAAAATGTCTGAACTCATTCTACAAGGCCAGCATTACTTTGATTTCAAAACCAAAGACCCAACTAAAAAGAAGACCATAGACCAATTTCCCTGATGAACATGGATGCAAAAATTCTCAACAACACACTAGCCAAATGGATTCAACAATACATTAAAAGGATTATTCACCATGATCAAGTAAGATTTACACCTGGGATGCAGGTGGCTCAAAAGTCACATAACAATCAATGTGATATATCACATTAATAAAAGAGAGGACAAGAACCACATGATCCTCTCAATAGATGTAGAGAAAGCATTTGATAAAATACAGCATCCTTTCTTGATAAAAATCCTCAAGAAAGTGGGGATGGAGGCATCATACCTCAAGATCATAAAAGCCATATACAAAAGCCCTACCACTAATATCATCCTCAATGTTGGAAAAACAGAGCTTTCCCCCTAAGGTCAGAAACATGACAGGGATGGCCACTCTCACCACTGTTACTCATAATAGTATTACAAGTCTTAGCCTCAGCAATCAGACAACACAAAGAAATAAAAGGCATCCAAATCAGCAAGGAGGAAGTCAAACTTTCACTCTTTGCAGATGACATGATACTCTATATGGAAAACCCAAAAGATTCTACCAAAAAACTGCTAGAACTGATCCATGATTTCAGCAAAGTCGCAGGATATAAATCAGTGCACAGAAATCAGTTGCATTTCTATACACCAATAATGAAGCAGGAAACCAAGGAATCAATCCCATTTAAAATTGCACCCAAACCATAAAATACCCAGGAATAAACTTAACTAAAGAAGTGAAAAATCTATACACTGAAAAATACAGAAAGCTTATGCAAGAAATTGAAGAAGACACAAAAAATGGAAAAATAGTCCATGTTCATGGATTGGAAGAACAAATATTGTTAAAATGTTTATACTATCCAAAGCAACCTACATATTCAATGTAATCTCTATCAAAATAACATTAGCATTCTTGACAGAGCTAGAACACACAATCCTAAAATTTGTATGGAAACAGAAAAGACCCTGAATAGCCAAAGCAATCTTGAAAAAGAAAACCAAAGCTGGAGGCATCACAAACCTGGATTTCAAACTGTATTACAAACCTATAATCATTAAGACAATATGGTATTGGCACAAAAACAGACACATGTCAATGGAAACAGAATAGAGAACCCAGAATGGACCCACAAATGTATGGTCAACTAATTTTTGACAAAACAGGAAAGAATATCCAATGGAATAAAGACAGTCTCTTCAGCAAATGGTTTTGGGAAAACCAGACTGTGACAGGCAGAACAGACTGAACCACTTCTTACACCATACACAAAAATAAACTCAAAATGGATGAAGACCTAAACATAAGACAGGAAGCCATCAAAATCCTGGAGGAGAAAGCAGGCAGAAACTTCTTTGACATGAGTCATAGCAACTCAGGTCTCCAGAGGCAAGGGAAACAAAAGCAAAAATGAACTACTGGGACCTCATCAAGATAAAAGCTTCTGCATAGCAGAAGGAAACAATCAGCAAAACTAAAAGGCAACTAACAGAATGAGAGAAGATATTTGCAAATGACATATCTGAAAAAGGATTAGTATCCAAAATCTATAAAGAACTTAACAAACTCAACACACAAAGAACAAATAACCCAGTGAAGAAATTGGCAAAATACATGAATAGACACTTATCCAAAGAAAACATCCATCCAGATGGCTAACAGACAGATGAAAAAATTCTCAACATCACTCATCATCAGGGAAATACAAATCAAAACCAACCAAGAGATACCACCTCACATCTGTCAGAATGGCTAACATTAACAACTCCGGCAACAACAGATGTTGGCAAGGATGCAGAGAGAAAGGATCTCTTTTGCATTGCTGGTGGGAATGCAAAATGGTACAGCCACTATGGAAAACAGTATGAAGCTTTCTCAAAAAATTAAAAATAGAACTACCCTATGACCCAGCAATTGCACTACTAGGTATTTATCCAAAGGATACAGATGTGCTATTTCAAAGGAGCACATGCACCCCAATGTTTATAGCAGTGCTATCAGCAATAGCCAAAGTATGGAAGAAGCCCAAGTGTCCACTGATAGATGAATGGATAAAGAAGGTTTGGTATATATATAATGGAGTATTACTTGGCAATCAAAAATAATAAAATCTTGCCATTTCTAACAACGTGGATAGAACAACAGTATATTATGCTAAGTGAAATTAGTCAGATAAGGACAAATAGGAGTTCACTCACATGTGAAATTTAAGATACAAAAAAAATAAACATAAGGGAAGGAAATCAAAAATACTATAAAAACAGGGAGGGGGACAAAACATAAAAGACTCTTAAATATAGAGACTGAACTGAGGGTTCTTGGAGGGGTTGTAGGCAGGGGTGGGGGCTAAATGGGCAAGAGGCATTAAGGAAGACACTTGTTGGGAGCACTGGGTGTTATAAGTAGGGGATAAATCACTGGACTCTACTCCTGAAATCATAATTCCACTATATGCTAACTAACTTGTAAGATTAAAAATAAATAAATAAATAAATAATATACAAAAAATTTTAATAAAAGTTTTTTTCCAACACTAATTGAGATAGAACATTTACATTTTCATGTAGTTAAGCTAAACCCATGCAATTCCAATTAGGTGGAATACTTTGTTATTGCATATTTTCAGTTTTAAAACTCTGTTTCTTAAATTATACTTAAATCAGAATTTAGTCTATGAATACAAACACTAGAAAATAAGTAAAAATGCCCATTGAATCTGGATGTTTGAAGCAAAAATATCATTTAGGTCTAAATTATCAAGACCAACATTTCCTAAACCCATGTTCTGCCAAACATTAGTGTCATGAGACAGTTAATTAAAATAAAACAACTTGCTAGTCAAGTACATTTGGGAAACAATGCTGATATTCACTGCCCCTCCTTGTGGAGTCCTTTTCTGCAAGTACATTATACATCCTGCTTTGTTGAACTCAGAATAGGCCATGTGACTTGCTCTGGTCAATAAGATATGAGCAGAAATGATGTGCATCACTTCTGAGCTTTAAAAATAGGCCTATGGGGGGCCTGATTAAGCATCTGATAGCAACAGCATGAAGTTGAGAAATGCATTAGAAACACAAATGAAGTCACTTTCTATAAATAGTACTCATTGACACACAATAAATGACACAGTTGACTAATGGCACCTAGACTATCTCAGAAGAAAGTCTAATTCCATATCAGTAGATTCCACTGAATTTTTAGTTTTAAAAAACCATGAAAACAAATAAAAGATGTGTTGCTGTGTTTTGTTTATTTGCTGATTTTTAATTAAGAAAATGCCAAGAATTCTCCTCGAGCCTTAGATCTAAGTGTACCTGGTCATATAAAGAAATTCAAAACCAACTAAAAATCACGAGTAATTAAGTCATTCGGGATTGGGGGGCTCAGGGATCAGTTACTGAAGCAATCTGCTTTCCCTTGTACCAAGGATATTTTAAGACAAGCTTTTGTCTGGAATGATAAAGGCTTGCTGGTCCCTGCGGTGCTGTCTTTCAGGGCTTCCTTCTCTTCTGGGACAGGGATGGACTGTTATGTGTATGGGCCCCTGGAATGTCTGCCTCCCTGCTGCCAGCCCTGAGCTCCGGTGCTGGTGGGCTCCCCCTTTCACCACCCCCCCCCAGCTTTGCAAGGTGACACTTCCTGAGAGTCCCCTCCTCCAGCTGCCCCACCCCCACCCCATCACACCTTCTGTGCCTTCTTACAGTGCAGCCCTCACCCTCTGGGAGTAAGCATCTGCTGATAGGTTCTGAGATCCGTCACCCATAGGCCTGCCCCTCCTTCTACAGTCTCCCCCACCTGAAGCAACTTCTCATGAAAGCCCCGCTTGTCCCAGTTGCTTGTGGACATACTCGCACATACAGATTTCTCTTTCACTGAAGATGCAGTTTGCGATATTTTTCCTGTTGTCTTTATTGCTCTGTATGGTTCCCAAGAGGAGAAATGGAACACTACAAATCTAAATTGCCACCATCTTCCTACATTTGAAGACCTTTCTCCTTTCAGTGTACGAGAAAGCCTTCCTCCATGCACATAAGAAAATCTGAGGTTTAAACAAACAAAAACAAAACATTTCTACTTGAAGCCAAATGTGCCTATTTGGTCAAAATGCTTATTACTATATAGACATTTCAGAATAGCACAGGAGTCGAGAATCATTAAGACTGAACTCCTTCTTGGGGCCCCTGGGTGGCTCAGTCGGTTAAGGGTCTGACTTCCACTCGGGCCACGATCTCATGGATTGTGAGTTCGAGCCCTGCATCGGGCTCTGTGCTGACAGCTCAGAGCCTGGGGCCTGCTTTGGATTCTGGGTCTCCCTCTCTCTCTGCCCTCCCTTGCTCACGCTCACTTGTACTCTCTCAAATATTAAAAAAAAAATTTTTTTAAAGGACTAAACTCCTTCTCTATGAGTTAGCAAAGGTCAAGGAAGGCTATAAGATTTGTCCAGAACTAAACAAAAAGGTAACACAAGAAAACTCGTGCTCTTCCAAATTTATTATAGAGACTCCCTTGAGAAGAAATAGCCTAGTACCCCTGAGTTGTGAAATGGTTTATAAAGGCACATCATTGTGCAGACCCAGGAAAGTAGTGGCAGCTACATCACAGCAGCCACTTAAAATCATGAGAAAATGTGCTACCTGCTAGAAACATAAGACTAAATAATGGCAGGTGAGGAAAGACAACAGCAGGAAGTCATGGCAGAGGAAAATTGGGGTTTAGCCAACGAGTGTAGAAATTCTGTATTATGACTGGTCTTGTATATTGAATCAGGGACTGGATTTTCCCCTTAATTGTACCATCAGAACACAACCATTCATACACTCTTCTTCTCCACTTCCCAGCTATCTCTACTGATGACTGACCTGTATTCTCCTCCCGGCTTCCCCCCAGCCTCATCATCTTAGGGTCCGAAAACCTCCCCTTCACCCATGCTTTCTATATATCAAATCCTGCACTCAAAACAAACCAATCTAAGAGACACTCATAGCTAACAATTTCCAAGGAGACCAGTTCTTTCATTCTAAAGTTTTCCCACTGTCTAACTCTGCGAAAAGCTGCTACAAGGAAGTGCCAGTTAATAAGCTGGAGCTTTGATGGGTTAGTGCTACATTAGTAATATGGAAGAGTCATAGACCAGGAAAGGCATCTAAAAAGGCCAGAAAATAATTAATGCTTAAAAACAACTGATTTGTCCATGAAAAGATCACGTTTATTTTCTTAAGGAATCTAGATCTGCATTTTTTATTTGAAACTGGTCTCCTTCTGCCACCAAGTGTTAGCACACATTTCTAACCAACCAGTTTTTGCAATGGTTAAAGCACGGAAGTACGAGGTCCCTCAGTGAGAAAAATATATCCACAAGGTCTTATAAAAAGCCTGGAGGTGAACAAGTTGCAGACTAACCGCATAAAACAAATATATCCCAGGAAAACTACACAAAGAACTTGAATTTTAGTAGTATTTCAGATACACGACAATTTAATAAGATTTTTTGAGGCTCCGTTCATTTAATGACAGAAAGTACAACTCTCAAAGCACAATGATAATCAAACTACCTTTAAAATATACAATAACTACTTTCAACAGTCTCGTATGCAATATACCCTACTAGAATATCATGAAACTAAAATATGCAAAACTAACACATTTGACTTAATGCCTCCTGCTGTTAGAAAAACATATAATGCCAAGGAAAATCTTAAGTTTCTCAGAATCTAAATTAAGAGAACTCGGTTCTGAGCTTGGGAACCAGAAAACCATGCCGTACCAGGGGCAATTCCACACCAGAAAACGTGAAGAGTTTCTGTATTTTCAAAATGCTGATCACAATGTACAGAACTTCTGCTTATCCCGCTGGGCTTTTGGTTAAGTCTACTAAATAGTGTTACCTACAAATAGGCGCCTACAGGGGATGGCACCTCTGGAGCGTAGGGCTTGTGCAGCCAACACTAACCACCACTGGGAAATCCTCATACTAGATCCTATGACCATTCCAGTGGTGGTAAACATGCATCCCCAGCACCAGAAATCTGTTGGTACCTTTTATTATTTTTTTTTTTAATTTTAGTAGATGAGTTAATCTTTTTCTTTCTTTTTTTTTTCTCCATAATATTTTATTGTCAAATTGTTGGTACCTTTTACATCAATGATACATATTATTTTTATGAACAGATCAATTATGGCTCCAACCTTGAATATTTTTTATATGTATACTGGCATGGAGAACAGCTTTTTAGATCATAAAAATGATTCAGTATGTGGGGGAAAAAATACCAGTTGAAGTATTATTGCAGAATAATTGGTTATACTTCCTATAGATAGTAATGAATGGATTATCTTAACTACCTCAGAATTTGCCCATAAGGATGTAGAGCACTCCTCCAATGAAAACACCCCTTTTGACCAATAATTACCATGTCTACAGTAGTAATGGCATTATCTTAGGAGTACATCAGTATCTACTCTCTGCACAAGGTGATTTACAGATGACCTTCTAGCAGTTCACACTGAAACATAAAGAGTACACCAACCTTCAAAACAGAGCATCTTAGTGGGAGATACTATTAGCTCTTTTCTAGATACTTTCACTATGCACCACCTGTCCATACCAGAAAAAACACTCCTCAAGATGATGGAAAACCTTCAAGTTTTTCTGCATCTAGTGGCTTCACCTTACCCTTGATTGTCATGAGACATCTAACTTGCCCATCACCATTTCTATGATCAGCCCACTAAGGCTCCACTCTACCTCAGAACCTCAGCAAACCCCCAACCAACCACAAGAGAAATCCTGTGTGTGTCAAGGGAAATTTATTATATTCCAAGTGACATTAAGATCAGAGGTATTCACAGGGGTGCCTGGGTGGCTCAGTCAGTTGAGCGTCCAACTTCAGTTCAGGTCATGATCCATGATTCATGGGTTCAAGCCCCATGCTGGGGCTGAGCTGACAGTTCAGAGCCTGGAGCCTGCTTCCAATTCTATGTCTCCCTCTCTGCCCCTCCCCTGCTTGCATGCTGGCTGTCTGTCTGCCTGTCTGTCTCTCTCTCTCTCTCTCTCTCTCTCTCTCCCTCCCTCAAAAATAAACATTTAAAAACAATTTTTTTTAAGATCAGAGGTATTCACTGACCTACCAGAAAAATTATGGGCTAAAAGAGCAATTGTGGGAACCCACTATTTACTACCAAAATAAAAGGAAGTTACATTAACCTGTGTTGAAGGCAAACCCAAGGAAATTATCTTTATACGTATAACCTTAATTATAGTTTATATTCTACATTTATCTTTTTTGTGCTTTTAACACAGTCTTTTTGTTTTGTTTTATTTATTTTTGATACAGAGAGAGGCAGAGCATGAGAGGGGGAGGGTCAGAGAGAGAAGGAGACACAGAACCGGAAGCAGGCTCCAGGCTCTGAGCTAGCTGTCAGCACAGAGCCGGACGCAGGGCTCGAACCCACGAACGTGAGATCATGACCTGAGCCGAAGTCGGAGGCTTAACCGACAGAGCCACCCAGGCGCCCCTAACACAGTCTTATTAAGTATCTATTTTAATAGCTTCTTAAATCATTGATATGATATACCATAATTGACTTAAAAATTCCCTCACTATAATGGAAGCTTTTTCTAATTTTTCTCTTTCATAGATAGTGCTTCAGTAAACATCTTTATACATAAAGAATTTCTTCTTTTAAGCTGCACCTTAATTATAAAATAAGTGAGTCCTGTGGATATAATGTACAACAGGATGATAACAGTTAAAAATAACTTTGTCGTAAAAAAATACTAGATTATATATTTGCAAATTACGAAGAGAGTAGTAAAAGTTCTCACAACAACAAAAAAATGGTAACTACATGAGGTGATGGATGTGTTAACTCACCTTATTACAAAATCATTTTGCAATATGTTCACATACTAAATCATTATGTGGTACACTTGAAACTTACACAATGTTATGTATCAATTTTATCTCAATAAAAAGTTATTTGTTTAGGATAATCTCAGCAGTATGAACCTCTTAATTAAAGGACATAAATATTTTAACTTTTTTATGGAATTGCTCAATGCATAGCTCCAAGGGCCATACCAAGTCATCATTCGTAATCCTTGATGGTCCTCTACCTCAAGCTTATCCTTACCAATGTTCCTCTAGTACAATGTGGTTGAAAGTATAGATTAGAATCACTGTTTGTGGTGTTTTTGAAAAGTTAAAATGTCCAATGCCCTTTGATCTTGGCATTCCACTTCAAAAAAACTGGGAGTGTTTCTTTGAAATAATGGCATATTTACCCAAAGAAAAATGAACAAGCATGTTCACTGCAGCACTGTCTGTGCTAGAAAGAAACAGACATTAATGTAATTATTCATTAAGGGGAGAATAAATTATTATAAATCAAAAGAATGTATATTTAAATCTGTTTTAAAGAGATCCCAGGCAGGTATTTGCACCTGTGTATATATTTGCAGTGTACAAAGAAAAGCTAAGAGGATGTACTGCTAGTAGCGATAACCTACAAAGAGAGAAATTGGGGAAGAGCGGGTGACGGGAAAGTGATGAAGGGAAATTATATATCTCACTCTATAGGCTTGCATGTATTTGGACTTTTAGAGTGACCGAATATCCATCTAATACTTTTATAGTTAACTTCTAAAATAAAAGAAAGTACTTTAAATAAGACAAACTTCATAATACTTGAGTGATAAAAACCTATTATTTCCTACCTCTCTTTCTCCCTTTATTTTGAACCAATCTAAATAACACTGAACACTAGCAATACATTCCATTACTGATTCTATCAATGTCCATTGTCTTGTAAATGAGTGAACCAGAATAAAAACCTGGTGGAGAACTGGTGCTGAGAAAGGAGAATAGATGGTTGAAAATGTAAAAAAGTTAAGAAGAGACTGAAGAACTACATATTTTCAAATAATCTGCATTCCAAACCACAAAGTGTAATAAAAATGCACTTTTATGCATGCTACCTTTTCATACTGCCTTTAACTTTTACAGTGGAACAAATGATTTGCTGCATTAAGAAAATGCTGGATGTTTATTTAAACTCACAGGTCTCAGAGTTTGACTCTGCCAATCATCTGGATCAGAATCAAAGCAAGGTCTTTGGGTACAACTCCAGATCTGAAGCTAGAGGGTGGAAATCTTCAGCTTCAGTGCTGACATATGAATCCCAAAGCTGAAAATGTATGTTCTTAGGAATTCAGGAACACTGAGCATCACAATAGTAGATAGGAACAGAGTCATTCCATTACTTAAAAGAAAAAAATATCTCATTTGGCTTTCTGAAAGACAGTAAAGTCATAATTTATTTTCTAGTGATTATACTCTCTAATCTGAACAAAACACAATCTGATTTAGATTTTATATACCATTCAGGCAGGGACTGTTTCTATTTTGATCATAATTCTGAGCCCAGCACCCACTTGGCACATATCAGACACTCAGTTAATATTTGCTGAATTAATAGGATTTGGACCAGGAAGCTCCTCACATGAATACAGAAATTAACTTGGATGAATGGGACGTGGCCAGTGGGAGCAAAGAATATGAGCCTGGGAAAGAGATAAGATGGACTCCACATAGGGCTCTGCAAATGGAGGAAAAGGATCTCATTTCAGCCACTTAACATTTGTTAGTCTCATATCTCTTTTCTACAAAATAAGGGAGCAGATTTTGGGAAATTAACTGCCAAGGAAACATTTAAATTTAGCCTGAAACGTTGAAATTAAGATTCTAGAGTAGTTGAAACACTCCTTTGATAAATGTCCTTGTATGCTCTCATGTAAAAGCTAAAACTGTAGAGACAAAGAAACGTTTTGAAATGATGGCTATTACCTTCACCACTGATTTGTCATTCTGTGATTAAGTCTGAAATCACTGGGAAGAGGACAATCCATTTGAAAGCAAAACAAGAAAGATAATGAGTAAAAACAGTAAACCGTCAGTCTGCAAGTTTTGACAGTTGTTACTCCAAATTTCAACATCAGTTACTTATATACATTATTTTTACCTAAATATTTAGGAATGGTACCTGATATCGTTATTATTGAATGTGGGGCATAGTAATCAAAAGAAGAAAAAAAACATGCAAGATATCTTTTGGAGAAGGTATTCACAAGAGTCTGTAGAAAACTCACAACCACAGGATGGTCAATCACCCAAACAGAGGTTCTTTTTTTGTTGTTTTTAAATTTTTTTTAATGTTTTATTTATTTTTGAGAGAGAGCGAGAGAGCATGAGCAGGGGAGGGCCAGAGGGAGAGGGAAACACCGGATCTGAAGACAGGCTCCAGGCTCTGAGCTAGCTGTCAGCACAGAGCCCGACATGGGGCTCAAACCCACGAGCCGTGAGATCATGACCTGAGCCAAAGTCAGACGCTTAGCCGACTGAGCCACCCAGGTGCCCCCCAAACAGAGGTTCTAAAGGATCAAAAAGAGTTTCTGAGCACAAAGACATGAAATGCAATATGTGCCAAATTTGGAAAAGAGATCTACTTATTAATAAACATGACCTTTATTTATAGAGCTGCAAATCAGTCTTAACTGCAGCAAAGGGTCATGGAGAGCAGGAACAAATATGAATCTGCATGCCCATCTCCAAAACTCTGGTATATTAGAGCAGGTCAGATGTCGAAATGTGCATGAGAAGCTCTCTAGGCTGAAATGAGAAAAACAATGAAGGGTGGCCTTAGGATTCCAGGAGAAAAGCTCATGAATCCAGAAGAAAACCCAAAGTTACTCCAACCTCTGGGAAGACAGACAGTCATCCTAAGATGGAGGATGTCAAGAGACAGATTTCTCAGTTTGTGTCAGGAGAGAAGTACTTTTAAGTAACAAGGGGATGGGAGTTCCTCAGTGACCCTCTTGTCCAGCCTGTGGAACACCAGTTCCAAGGCCTCGATGGACGCACAAGGTCATCTACTGGAACCCTTGAAAGTGGTGCATAAAGAGCATAGAAAGCTGGTCCCACCTTGAAGAACCAGTTCCAGTGAGCAGCACCAGGGTACACAGGCCAGAGGAAGAAGCTTTGAGGGCAGCAGGATGCGAAAAACCATAAGCAAAGAAAGCAGTAAAACGGGACCCTGGCCCTGCCTCAATGTCCTTCAAGGTAGGAAGCAGATGTGGCAACAGATGAAGCAGCGGGAAATACACGTCAGAGTTTTCAGCTAACAGCCACAGGGGCAAAGGGGGGCACAGGGGTAAGAGCCTGC
This sequence comes from Suricata suricatta, assembly GCF_006229205.1. Classification (NCBI taxonomy): domain Eukaryota; kingdom Metazoa; phylum Chordata; class Mammalia; order Carnivora; family Herpestidae; genus Suricata; species Suricata suricatta. Next base: position 113,381,434 of record NC_043706.1, on the reverse strand, counting down.
CCGGAGTCTTGTGAGCCACCTTGGCATCCCTGGGAACTGGCAACAAACTCACTTGGAATCCCAGGACCAAGAGTAGGAGGGTGTCAAAAAGCACTGCCAATGTCACTCAAGCCTCGACCATGCTTATTAAGGCTGGTGTGGCTGGTAAAAACAAGGCTTATGATAAAATTGTGCGCTCACCTTCTTCCGGAGCCATGGTGCTTTGGACAATTTCATAAAAGTCAAATGAGGCTTAAAACTCCTGTGTTCTCCTGCCAAGATGCCCTTTTCTTGAAATGTCCTTTTTGCAGCCTCTAAAGAAAATAAAAACAAAACAAAACAAAATGCTACTGTAACACATAGCTACCTTTTATTGTAAAAGCAGTAATTCAAAAAATAACAAATTACTTTATAATGAAGATTAAATACCTGCATGAGATATTATTTTTTAAGAGAAAAAAAACCACAACATGTGGAACAAGCATATTATTAAATTTGCAGAGATTTCAAATTTTAAGTAAAGCACACAAATGCAACAATTTGAAAAGGAAACATTTAATTTTTAAAAATAACCATTTGTTTGATATATTGATTTTCACTGAATATCCCAGTGGTGTCCACACTCATAAAGAAGGAACAGCTTCTCTATAACATATAATATCTAAAAACCAAGGTGGAATAAAAGAAATCAGATTTACCCTCCCATCTGAAACAATGAAAGGACAAAGTACATAAAATAATGGTTCGCAAGACACTGTATGTATTAGGCAAAAAAGGTCAGTGATCCCTTAGAGATGAAAAACAAACAGGGTCAGCCTTAGGGTTAGGGTTCAGGGTTAGGATTAGAAGTAGGGTTAAAGGTTAGCATCAAGATTTGGGTAAGAAGTAAGAATGAGTTCAGAGAGGTAAGCAGGACTACTACAGACATGTTTATAAATATTTTTTTAATATTTTATTTATTTTTAATACAGAGAGAGACAGAGCATGAGAGGGGGAGGGGCAGAGAGAGAAGGAGACACAGAACTGGAAGCAGGCTCCAGGCTCCTAGCTAGCTGTTAGCACAGAGCCTGACGCGGGGCTCGAACCCACGTACGTGAGATCTGACCTGAGCCACCCAGGCACCCCTACAGACATGTTTAAATCTTCAGATTTTATTCTCAGTATGATGGGAAATCTTGGGGGTTTTAAGCTAGGGAAATTTATGAGTAACTTTTTTTATTCATCTATATTTCAACTAGAATGTACATTTCTTCCATAAGGAAGAAGGGCTCCCTTCTTTTCCTAGAACTGTATTTTAGTTGAATAGAAGGTAGCTAATAGGCTGTGACAGTGTTTTAGATGGAGATGTAGCATCTGGCTCTTGGGTCATGACCTGGCAACTCCTGAGACATGCACCATGCTTGGCTTTTGTAGTGGGACCCTTCCTCATTCACCTCTATAATGACTGATTTCTGTGCCATCTCAGGTTTGCAAGATTTCAATCCATGGGTCACTATCCCATGGCAAACAGGAACTCACTGAACCTGTCTGAGCCCTTTTCCACTTTCTTACTATTCTTGAGCACACAAAAATAGCATAATTACCCAGGACCAAGGTGGAAAGGGTCAGAACCCTATAAGGCCACCCATCACACAATACCACCCTCACTTTGCCTCTACCACCCCTCTAGAAGTGCAGGGGATTCTGGCTTGCCACCTCTATGGGCACATCTCAGGAGCAAAGCACAGGGTCTTTTCTGTTCTCAGACACATGAGAGTTTCTGCTGTTCTGTGTAGGGGATGATGCAAGAACTCAGACCCTACCTTGGCCTCTAGCTCTCTTCGTTGCCTGACCCTGGGAATCTTTTCTAGCATCAAAGCAAGAAAAACTTACCATTATGCTTAGGTGTTGACTTCCCAAAAACCTTTTCTCAATTTTTCTTGCTCACTTCTGAGAACATGGGTGCCACTGCCTGAGCGGGGCAGGGGTAGATAGGCACAGAACGAGGCATATAAAAAATACAAGGAGAGGGATGCCTGCGTAGTTCAGTAGGTTAAGCCTCCAACTTTGGCTCAGGTCATGATCTCACCATTTGTGAGTTCAAGCCTCATATTGGGCTCTGTGCTGACAGCTGAGAGCCTAGGGTCTACTTTGGATTCTGTCTCTCCCTCTCTCTCTGCCCCTTCCCTGCTCAGGTTCAGTGTCTCTGTCTCTGTCTCTGTCTCTGTCTCTCTCTCTCTCTCTCTCTCTCTCTCTCTCTCTCAAAAATAAACATTAAAAAAATTTAGGAAATACAAGGAGATATCTCAAAATATTATTCCATCACATTTTCAAAATCTGTTTGTTATTTTATTCTCATAATTATCTACTCAATGCTGATATGTGCTAAATGTGACATTTTGATCACAGTTTATAAATTTGGGCATGTCCTAAAACTTTTTGCTGTTAGTCCCTAGCAACAAATGATTTCTCCTCTCTTTTCCATTGTAATAAAGAAGGTTAAGCAATGGACCATTAAAATGCCAAGCAAAACAAAACAAAACATACTGTTCTTAGCTACAAGCAACAAATGGCAACTTTGGCAACATTAAGCAGGAGAGAATTTTGCGTAAGAACACTGGGAGGATTAGAAGACCAGGCTGGAAGGCTAGGAAGCCAAGGAGATGTCCAAAAGTACGCTGGAGAGCAAGTGAGGTGACACCACCACCTGCTCCGCTGGCGTCACTGGAACCGTGCCCAGCACACAGGAGGCTAGAACTGCGGCTGCCATGTGAGACTGGTGGTGACCGTACCTGATGAAACATCCTATCCCCAGAACAGAGTCTGCGCTGCCCTTTATTGTTCAAGTTGCTAGTTTCTGATACAAAGTCTTGGCCAAAGCAAGATTATGTTCCCAGCAACAAAGGAATCTGTGGAAACGTGCATGTGACATGGGAGAGGGTAGGGAAGAGTTTAGAGGCTGGGCAGCTAAAAAAGAAAGAAAACAGTCTAGCAAACACCTGTTTTTAAAACAATAAGAGTGAGGGCGCCTGCGTGGCTCAGTCAGTCAGTCGTCAGAATTTGGGGCAGGTCATGACTTCATGGTTTTGTGAGTTCGAGCCCCACATTGAGCTCTGTGCTGACAGTTCAGAGCCTGGAGCCTGCTTCAGATTCTGTGTCTCCCTCTTCCTCTGCCCCTCCCTCATTTGCGCTCTGCCTCTCTTTCTCTCTCAAAAATAAACATTTAAAAAACATAGTATATAAATAAGAGTGTATTCATAACTACTATCATAATTAACCTATTAACGTTTGGCTCATATAAATTATAAGCAGGTATATTTTTCCTCAACTACCCTACCATACCCCAGCTTTGGCTCTCTCTATTCTGGCATTTCCTCAATTGTTTTAAATAGACCTAGCGTTAGGGGCACCTGGGTGGTCCAGCTGGTTAGGCAGCTGACTCTTGGTTTCGGCTCAGGTCATGATCTCAATTCATCAGTTTAGGCCCTGCATTGGGCTCTGTGCTTACAGTATGGTGCCAGCTTGGGATTCTCTCTCTCTCTTCTTCTCTCTCTGCCCCTACCTCCACCTCGCTCTCTCTCAAATAAAAATAAACTTAAAAAAAAAAAAACAGACCTACAGTTAAAATATTAAACTAAATCATACAAAAATATAATTTTTATGGGTTGACAATAGTCAAACATTGTCAATGTCTGATGGTTTAACATACACCATAGTAGACGAACTTATTAAGTTCCTAGGGTCAAACTGCAGGCATGAGGGCATATTTTCTAAGTCTTCAAGTATTTAGAGAATTATCGCATAGAAAAGCTACTGAGAGCAACTCAGCAACATTTACATATCAATCCATAAAACAGACACGGCATGAAGGAGTGAAAGAAAAAATCCATTTGTTCATTTATTTACTGAGCACTTCCTGTATGTGTCAGGCACACTGTCCGCTTAAGACAGCAAACCTGTCCCTGCTTGCACAAAGCTTAGAGGCTCATGGGACAGATTTTGGTCCAGTAAAGAGAAGGGCTTAATAATGTTAAGAATTATCAAAAACCACAAAAGATATAAAGACAGGAGTTTTGTTAAGAGAAATTAAAATAGTAAGCATTTGTATTGTCCATTACTATCTATATTAGTTTTCACATTTTATTTTTATTTGATATAACCATCTTATTATCAACTGATTCTAAAGACATAACATTGGGGCACCTGGGTGGCTCAGTCAGTTAAGCGTCTGGCTTCCGGCTTCAGCTCAGGTCATGATCTCACGGTTCATGGGTTTGAGCCCCATGTCAGGCTCTGTGCTCAGAGCCTGGAGCCTGCTTTGGATTCTGTGTCTCCCTCTCTCTCTGTCCCTTCCCTGCTGGTGCTGTCTCTCTCTGCCTCTCAAAAATAAATTTAAAAAAAATTTTTTAAAATAAAGATTTAACATTTTCCTACTTTACTAGTTTCAGTTACATTAAATATTGACCCAACAGTTCTCATTATTCACTGGGTCTGAAATCTTTTTTTTTTTTTTTTCCCCAGAGAGAGAGAGAAAGCATGAGGTGAGCTGGAGAGGGGTAGAAAGAAAGGGAGAGAGAATCCCAAGCAGGCTCCAAGTCCGATGAGGGCCTCAAACCACAAACTGCGAGATCATGATGTGAGCCAAAACCAAGAGTCAGACGCTCAACCAACTGAGCCACCCAGGTGCCCCAGGCCATCAATCATTGATGATAGATATCTATTTACAATACTGTTTTAAATAATATTTGTCACAAGCCACATATAATTTGTTATTAATGTGTTTTTAAAGTACAGTATATTCTCTAGAGAGATGGAAATAGGAAAAAAAGAAATTGCTTTCTTCTTTCTGAAAAGTATTTCTTAGCATTGGTGTTTTATTCCTAATAGCAGTATAATCTATTGCTTAGCCAACGACAGGGTAATGGTTACAGGCATATCATTCTTAAGGGACACCTGAGTGGCTTAGTCACTTAAGCATCTGACTCTTGATTTTGGCTCAGGTCATGATCTTTCAGTGAGCTCAAGCCCAGTGTCAGGCTTTGCTCTGACAGCACCAAGCTTGCTTAGGATTCTCTCCCTCTCTCTGCCCCTCCCCTCCTCATACACTCTCTCTCTCAAAATAAATGATCATTTTTTTAAAAGATCATTCTTGAGACAAGAAGAGTTTTTGCTGGTGCGAAAACCACGTGTCATTTTTCATCTATGTTAACTCATATTCTGGAAAAGAAGCTTATGAATAAGTTAAGAGATTGTTCAATTCCTCCTCATCCACAGATATTCCTTCAAGCACTAAATAGAAAATCACACAGCAAATATATCACACATCCTTCAAAAGTCAACTAAGAATGCTTCCTAAATAATATAATTTACCTCATAGCTAGAGGTACAAAAGGTCTGGAAAACAATTTCTTAAAATGTATTTAAACACTAGGAGACTTCACTATATAAAAGAAGGCTGAAATGAATACTTCATTAAAGAGACAGTATTTTGTAACCCTAATAAATAGTTTTATCTATGGGGGGTATTTTATTCAACAAACATTTATTGGGTATGCTAAGTACTGGGAAGATTTATCTGTTTTTTAAATTTTTATACACAATTATTTTTATATAGATTTTCTTCAAATGAACTCTTAAGTATGTAGCAATAACATATTTATAGCTAAAATGTAAAGAAATTGCTAAAAGTTGTCTCAAAGTAGTCTCAAAGACCAATTTTAATAAAATCATGTCTTTTTAACTAAGTACACTTTCCTGTCATTTTTTTCTTTTTTCTCTTTCGTTGTTTTACCCTTTTGCTAACATTGTGAGGGATATTTATATGATAGCATGATCTATAATTTGAGAATAATCTCAAAGAGGTTTATTTTCTTACTGAGGGATACAAAGAAGTTTACTAATAAGAGTTGCCTAGGGGTGTGTGGTGGTTCAGTCAGGTAAGTGTCTAAGTCGTGATTTTGGTTCGGATCATGATCGCATGATTTGTGAGATCGAACCCTATGTTGGGCTCTGTGCTCACAGCACAGAACCTTCTTAGGATTCTCTTTCTCTCACTCTCTCTCTCTGCCCCCCCCCATGCATTCATGCAGTCTATGTCCATGCTCTCTCTCAAAATAAACTTAAAAAGAAAAGAACAGTTTAGAATACTAAATGTGAATTACATAGTCCTAATATATTCTTCAGTTAAAAATTCTATTTCAGATGCAATAGAAATAATACTATAGATTTTAGTTTTAAGAAGACTGATTTGTAATTAGACAATATACCATACAATAGGGGGTAATAAAGTCTTACCATGGTTTCCAATTGAAAGATACTCTGTTATACCATTGTAAGTTACAGTAAATCTATGTCACATATAATAGGAGAAATCTCAATAAAATTTTAGCATCTCTTTTTAGTCATCTAAACTTGAACGAAATAAAAGCGACACAACTGTTTTTGCCATTCCTATGTTATTACTATTTGAAAGACTCTTGTTTCCATATGGTTTCATTTTAGATTTAATCAGCTTAACGATAACCCACAACCCTCGGACCAACTTCATTTTAGATTTAGTAAGTCATTTGAACTATACACTTCAACATAAAGTCTCACATAATGTTGAAGTTAACTTCAATTAAAAATTTTTATGCTCATCATTTTAAGACGATATTTCCAGTTGATTACTGTGTAAAACTGTCAAAAAGCATTTTAAAACATTTCATTCTTAAAAGCAAGACTTTAAAATTATACCTTGATGCCAGGGGAATCATATTCATTCCAGGGCAGTTGAGGAAAGAGACCCAGATTGAGCATTCTAACACTGGCCCAGTTCTCCTATTATTCAATTTGTGTTCTTGGACAGGTCCCTTGATGAGGTCATTACAAATGATCTCTCAGGTCCCTCTTCTCATCCTAACAACCAACCAGTCCAAGAGAACAAAGAATGTACATACATTATCCATCAGGGATTCTAGACACCAGGACTGGATTTTACTCTCATGAAATGATTCATATATAACTATAAATAAGGGAAGAGAGACTACATTCTTTCAGCTACACTTTTATCTTTACATCATACATTTTTCATTGACTTATACATCTCTTTAAAAGATATTTATTGACTATCTATCAAATAGCAGGCTCTGGGGACACAAAGAAAAAAGATTTCCTCCAAAAGCTTTCACTTTAGTTGAGAAACATTGATTTTTAAACAATCAAATGCAATGAAGTATTGTAGTTTCTACAGTAGATAAACATTTACATGTGGAATATAGGGAAGATGAGAGTAGGAAATGGTCATTTCTATTTTGAAGAAATCAGCTAAGCCTTTATTTTGGAAGTGACATTTGAAATGAGTCCTATAAAAGATCAATTACACAGTCTGAAAAAGAAATTAAGAAAACAATTCCATTTACAATAGTATCAAAAATAATAAAATACTTAGGAATAAACTTTACCAAGGAGGCAAAAGACTGACAACCACAAAATGGTACTAAAAGAAACTGAAGAAGAAACAAAGTAAATGGAAGACATCTCAGGTTCTTGGACAGGAAGCTTTAATACCGTGAAGATGTCAATACTACCCAAAGCTATCTACAGACTTAATGCAATTCCTATCAAAGTTCTAATGACACTTTTTGCAGAAATAGAAAAAAGTCATCCTAACGTTGATACGGAATCTAAAGGGACCCTAGCCAAAACTTAATAAAGAGAACAAAGCTGGAAATCTCACCCTTCCTTGTTTCAAAATTTAATACAAAGTTATACTAATCAACACAGTGTGCTCACACCTGTCAGAATGCCTAAAATCAAAAACACAAGAAACAAGTGTTGGTAAGGGTGTGAAGGAAAAGGAGCCCTCTTGCACTGCTGGTGGGAATGCAAACGAGTGGAGTCACTGTGGAGGACAGAGGCTCCTCATAAAGTTAAACAGAACTACCCCATGACTTAGTCATCACACTACGGGTGTATTTATCCAAAAAAGACAAAAAGAGATACATGTATCCCCATGTTTATTGCAACATTATTTACAAGAGCCAAGATACGGAAGCAGCCCAAGTGTCCATCGACAGATAAATGGATAAAGATGTGGTGTATATATATAAATATATACAATGGAATATTATTCAGTCTTTAAAAAAATGAAATACTACCACTTGCAACAATATGGGTAGAACTAGGGAATATAATGCTAAGCAAAATGAGTCTAAGGAAGATAAGTACCTTATGATTTCAATTATATGTGGAATTTAAGAAACAAACGAACAAAGGAAAAAAGGGAGAGAGAGGGGTGAACCAAGAAACAGAGGCTTAGCTATAGAGAACAAACTGATGACTACCAGAGGGGAGGTGGGGGGATGGGTGAAATAGGGGATGGGACTAAAGACTACACTTAACATGATGAGCACCGAGTACTGTATAGAACTGGTGAATCACTATATTGTACACCTAAACTAATATAACACTCTACATTAATCATACTGGGAAAAAAACAGCATGGCACTGGCAAAAACACAAACCTACAAACTGATGGAATAGAAAAGACTGCCCAGAAATAAGCCCTCTTATATACTGTCAAATGGTTTTCAACAAGAATGCCAAGACCATTCAGTGGGGAAAGGACAGTCTTCTCAACAAGCAGTATCAGAAAAACTGGGTATCCACATTGCAAAAGAAAGAAGTTATACCCTTGCCTTATACCGTATACAAAATACCAAAGTTGGGGCAATGAACCAATGAAAAGAAAAGGTAGAAAATACAGAAGTACAGGAGAGAGAGGAAGGAACTGGTAGACCAAGATCGATATTGAGACATCAGATCAAGAACACAGTCGAGATTAGTCTTAAGTAGACCAAAGATAACCGCTTTTCCTAAAATGATATGGGATTTTAAAAAGCCAAATGAAGCAGCGGTAGGTTTACAAAGTACAGGGAACAAATGAAGCAGGTCCCAGCCTCAGTTTTGTCCATGGAGGGAAGGGCAGAAGGTTAAGGAATTTAACAGAAGCCTGCAGAAGTTTCAGGGAACAAGAGAAAGAAAAGGCAGGAAAAGTGGACTGTCAACAGGACACTCCTGAGTCTGGAAAACTTACACTTGCAGGAGAATCAACATACGTGACATGAAAATTTTTTTTCGTTTTCTCATGCCTTTGATAACTACTCATTAACACCTGTTATGTGTCACACATTCTAAAAGGTACGAGGTAAATAATTGTCAACAGAACAGTCACGGTCCTTGCCATCATGGAGCTTAATGCAGGGAAGACTGTCAAACAAAATTACACTTTATAACGTGTGATGAGATCTGCCAAGGAGACACACCAGGTACAATGACAGAGAACTTACAAGGAGACTCTCTTTACAGAGGACAGGGAAATGCTCTCTGAGGTGGTGACATATGAGCTAAAGAATGAAAAGGTCCAAATGGAGGGTCAACTCATATATTTGCAAAAGTTCCATGGCATGAAAGTTGTTGAGTCCCAGTACCAGAGAGAAAGCGGCGTAACCACGTGAGCATTGTGGGCAAGACAAGAGACCCCGGGTGAGACAGGAGATGCCGTAGGAGACCAACAAGGAGACAGTGGACCACCGCAGGGAGTCTGGATTTTATTTTATTTTTATATTTTTTATTTTAATGCCTGTTTATTTTTGGGAGAGCGTGAGCACGCATGTGAGCAGGGGAGGGACAATGGGGAAGGAGTGTTCGGAGGATCCAAAGCAGGCTCTACACTGACAGCACAGAGCCCGATGTAGGGCTCATACTCAAGAACTGTGAGATCACGACCTGAGCCAAAGCTGGACACTTAACCAACTGAGCCACGCAGGTGCCCCAAGGAGTCTGGATTTCAATTTGCCAGGTGTTGAGGTTAAAAAACAAATGACTGATTTGATCTAACATTGGTGTTTGCCAGCCTGGTCACAAAACAGAAGAAAAAACAAGACAAGGTACTTGAAAGAGTCACCAACAGAGTAATGCACCATGAAGCCGTGACCGGTTTCAGAAGGAATAAACCATGGTGGTCAGGAAGAGGAAACATGAGGCCTCAGTGAGGTCCCACAGCATGAGTAGAAATGGAAAGAAAGTGAAATAGCATGAAGGGTGGGAAGTTAAGGTGATAGACAACTGTCCGATTTATGGTCTTAGACTAGTTCTGGCAGGCGAATAGCCAAAGGTTTCCCTATACTTATGAACTTGCTGGAGCAGAGTATCAGCGTAGGGGGCTACCTTCAAAGAAGTCAAGGGATTTTCAGAAAAGTGATAGCTGTGATAGTAGCATTGGGGGGAGGGGTGTAGGACTTATTAATGATAATAGCTACCATCTATTTACCACTGTATATGTGCCAAACACACATAAAACGTGTACGTTATCTTATTTTGAGAGCAGTTACTATCACGCTCATTTTACAAATAAGGAAACTGAATGCAAAGTCAGTTCTAACAGACTCCACTCTCACAACTCATTCTGAGTCAGGATGGTTATAAGGTTGTGCTCATGGTGCTGAAGAAAGGGTTGGAGTGGGAGGTAGAAAAAAAAGTGCTCAACAAGTGAGAGGAAATATTTGGACAACAGCAGGAAGGAGAGGTAGAGGGTAACAAAACTCCACAGCATGAACCACCAATAAAAAAAGGCCTGTGCATGAGGGCAGATCAGGGACAAAGCAACAGAGAACGAAGAGAAAAGAGATGACCTCTGGGCCCCATCGTGTGAGGCATTTGGTGGAAAAAACAGCCTTCACTCAACGGAAGCTGTGATCTCAGATTAGCAAATCTCAGATCAGTTAAGGCAAGAAGGTCAAGGGGGTGCTTCTGCACAGCAGGAGTCCAGTTGCTAATTTACAGTGTAACTGACTAGCACAGGGATGACGGACACAGACTCCGGTGCAGGGTGGACAAAATGAGGGCAGGAAATCCAAAGTACAGATTTCCAGTTATTATATAGATTAAGTCAGGGGATGTAATGTACAACATGGTTTCTATACTTAATAATAACACTGTATTGCATATTTGAAGGGTGCTAAGAGAGTAAATAAAAGGTCTCATCAGAAGAAAAAAATGTGTTACTACGTGAGGTGATGAATGTTCACTAGACTTTCTGATTAGTCATTTCACAATATACATGTACTCACCAAATCATATAGTACAAACCCAAAACAAATAAAATCTTATACGTCAATTATACCTCAACAAAAGAATATGTCTAACAACGAGGGAACAGTAAAATAAATTAAAATGCAATGAAATATTATACAATCATACAGTAAAAAATACTTTGGGAGACGCCATGATGTTGATAATGATAACTAACATTCCTTGAGTGAGCATTCATTCTGTACCAAATAGACATTATATATCACACATATACTATAATGAGTAAGAGTAAGAATAATAGTAACAATTTTTTTTAAATGAATACAGAATTGAGCTAGACTGCCTGCATTTGAGTCCTGGCTCTACCATTTACTAATGAATTACTTAGCCTCTTTATGCCTCAGTTTCCCTACCTATAAGATGGGGATAATAACAGTCCCTCTCGCATAGAGTAGTTAAAATTAAATGAACTAATGTCTGTAAAATGATTAGAATATGGCACAAAGTAAATCCATTTAAACATCTGACAGAAAATCAAGTAAAATAAAAGAGGGGATGTAGGGAACCAGAGTATGCCACCCCAAAATATGCTACTTTGGCATAAGAACTTTGAGCTGGGGGCAACGTAGAATCAGCAGATGCAGAAAGAAACCTTCCCAGACCCCCCCTTGTCTAAGAGAAGACACATGTAAAAAGTCAAACTGCCCAAAATCTCCTCTCCCAGGAAAGTTTTATGGCCAAGGTGGCCCTGTGCAAACAAACCTTACTTCATGAGAGCCCCCCACATATTTGCCACCCACAACTTGCCACTCGGGAAACCCTAAAGCCTTTTTCTTTGTCTTATCACTTCTCTACAAAGTAACTCTTCTTCGGCTAAGATGCTCCATCAGCCCAAGTTATTACCATCTTTTTTTTTTTTTAATGTTTATTTATTTTTGAGAGAGAGAGAGAAAGAGAAAGAGTGTGAGCAGGAGACAGGCAGAGAGAGAGGGAGACACAGAACCTGAAGCAGGCTCCAGGCTCTGAACTCATCAATTATGAGATAATGACCTGAGCCAAAGCTGGACACTTAACCAACCAGGTGCCCCTAACCATCCTTTTGAGGCACTCTTCATCAAGGCTTCTCCACAGGACATGTACTACGCACATTAATAAACTCCTTGTTTTTTCTTGGTAATCTTCAGTCAGTCTAATTTTATGGGTCCTTGGAGGACAATCCAGGAGAGCAGGAGGAAAAGCACTCTCCCTCCCCTATGGGGACAGTGGAAAGGGGTGGGAAGGCACAGGAAGTGCGGGGGACTGTACCCAGAGAAGCCTGCACAGGAGGTGTGACATGCAACAGAGGCCCTGAAGGTCCTCAGGGGGGCAGGGCTGTCATTCATCCTGACTGGGGAGAAAAGTTGGTCATTGCTTATTCTAAATGAAGTGTGGATAAGGTGTTCTGATGTTTTTGAAGACAGCCTAGCCCAGGACATGGAGGGGAAGGATGCCAACTTGCCTGTGGTGGTTAGAATCCAAGATTTCATGTGGTCATAGAACAGCCTAGAAAGGCCCAAAGATGCCAGCAACCAAATAGATTCCCCACAGGGAGCAGCAAATACAGGGCAGATGCTCTCCATCTTTGGGAGGAAATGACCATCAACGTAAGAGAAAGCATAACGTTCAAACGAATATCCTAAAAACCTTTCACTCTCCTTATATGAGATAAACACACTTGGAGTCTTTTCACATGCTGACCAGGGGCCTTTCCTCATTAAAAAAAGAGATTTGCAAGAACTATTACAATTCTAGCAGGCTAAGTTCTTAGCAGTCTCTCAATCTAATACATATCTTAACAGAACTACATTTTGTTGAAATAAATGAATAAAACCACATATTCACTTCTACACAAAAAAAGCTTTTCAGTGCAATTTCCTCATCGTAAGATGAGGAGAAATGCCATATAACTGCATAATTTTCTTAGCTCTATGAGCTACAGTGTACTGCTAAGAAAGGAGAAGGTGCTATTTGATTCTGGAAAAACAGGACTTCTCAAGGTCAAGAGAGGAAGCTAACACTCAGAGCTCTAACGCCAAGCACCTTACCAGCTTCCTCAAGCAGCTACGGCCACAAACCCCCAAGGGCACTGTGTGCAAAGATGGGCTTGGTCTCCACAGCCCACTGGGCATCGCCCAGAAATAACAGTTAGCAGCCAGCATATCTGGATACTGATAGTAAAAGCACATACATTCAGACTGTATTAATTCAAAATGCAGAATAATTTTCTTCAATCTTACACATTAAAAATTCTAAATTATTCTTTATCCTGCAAATTTTCAGCAATGAGTTCAAATATTGGTGTCTGAAATTCAATCCTTTTTTTTTTTTTACAACAACGTAATACTTTAAGAATTTGTTTAACTTGGAAATTTTAAAACTCTGTGAAAATGAGGCAAATCAGACTATTCATGAATTACAATTTTCAACTGCTTTTCAAAGTTAGTTTTACTTCAGAACATGTATTTAAACTTCTGTATCAATACTTTAATAATTAAATTTATTTTTTTTAATTCTCCTGCTTTCTACTAAGTGCACCTAGCTCTGTATCTTGAACAAAGAAGATTTTAATACTCCTGTATAAGCATATACGTATACATAGTTTAGTACAGTGTTAAGAAATGCAGTGCTCTGGTCAATGGAATATATTCTTTTAAAAGTTGTAATATATTATGTGAAGAGTTTATAATATATGACACAAAGACAAATATTACATTATTTACTGATACTCTTGGACTGAAACAACACTAATCCTGAGACATTCTTGTCGAACCACTTCATTAGACAAAATAATTTTCTTCATTTTGTCTAATGAAGTGAAATATTGACAAAAATGTCCTGTATTGAACAGTCTATCTGAATACTGTGTATATAGAGTGCTCCACTAAAGACTGCAGTGAAAATTTTCCATACACATATTTAAGTATTTAGGTTTCTTATACAAGTGCATAAAACTGTAACCAAAAGCAACAGTAAAATATACACAGACGAGATTAAAAGCAAGTAAAACAAACAGTGATTATATGAGGACAGAATGCTATTCTCCCTCTGTTTTCCATTTCTGGAATGTTTTGTTTAAATTTTGGAAAAGTATATATGTTTTCAAGCAACAGTCTCTCACATCAAGAAAGGAATTAGAGGGGCAGTGGCCTTTCCTAAAATGACAAACCAGCACCCTTGGCCTCACAGTCATACTAAAGCTGGCAAGGTTTCACATTCCTCAGCATACAATGGATCGTTCACCGATACTGGAAACTGCCTTTGTGAGAATATTTGCAAAGAATGGATGGAATTCTCAATGTTGCAAGCATCCATTGAATTACTTAAAAAGAACAATGAATGAATGACTAGTTAGAAATGTTTCTTGAGCTCAGAGAAATTTATATTACAAAAGAAAAAACCTAAATCCAGCATTTTCTCCAGACCAGTTAGGAAGAACAGATTAAGTTGCTAACTGCGGGCACCGCTTCCCAAATACTTTGCTATCAAAACTGTCAGAGTTGCCTTCTCTTTGACCAACTAACAATTTTAAATCCTTTTTGACTCATAAATATTGCTTGCATGTTTGTTTATATGTACTTTGCTCACAAAAGAAAACTTAACCAACAATGAAGTGAAACTTGATCCTCAATGCCTCCCTTTACCCTAAAAAGAGATGTACTTTTCTTTTTTGCGGGGGGAGGGGGGTATTTAGGCTTTTTATATTATTTATTTATTTAAGTAATCTCTATACCCAACATGGGGCTCCAAGTCATGACCCTGAGATAAAGAATCACATGTTCTTTGAACTGAGCCAGCCTGGCACTCCAAGAGATGCACTTTAAAATAGGCAACTATAAAACTGTAAAGGCAATATAATATTAGTAAAAGAAAAAGTATGTCTCCAAAAATCATATATATAATAACCTTTTTATAAAGTTAAAAGCACTTAAAAATACATATACCTTGGGGGACTATAAGGAAATACCAACTTCAGCTTCAGGATGATGGTTAGTTTAAATGAAGGATGATCATGAGATGCACCGACAAAAAGGATAACACAGTTACATTACTGCCAGTGTCCTAGCATTTGTTTCATGGATTTTGCTTTGTGTTTTTTGTTTGGTGGTGGATTCTCAGTTGATTATGCCACCATTTTAAAACAGATGGATGAAGGCATGCCTGGGTGGTTCAGTTGGCTAAGCATTCACCTTCTGCTCATGTCACAGTATCACACACAGTTCCTCAGTTCAAGCCCCACGTAGGGCTCTCTGCTGTCAGCATGGAGGCTGCTTCAGATCCTCTGTTCTCCCCCGCCCCGCTGCTACTCCCCTGCTAGTGCGCTCTCTCTCTCAATATTAAATAAACATGTTAGGGGCACCTGGGTGGTTTAGTCCACCACTTCAGCTCAGGTCATAATCTTGCAGTTTGTGATTCGAGCCCAGCATTGGGCTCTCTGTTGACAGCTCAGAACTGGAGCCTACTTCAGATTCTGTGTCTCCCTCTCTCTCTCTGCCCCTTCCTGGCTCATGCTCTGTGTCTTTCTCTCTCAAAAATAACAAACATTTAAAGAATTTTTTAAATAAACATTTTAAATAAATAAATAAGTCCCTAAATAAAATGGATGGATGGCAGATAGATAACAGATAGATTAACAAGCATGGACCAATTATGAGTGTGTTACAAACCAAAAAAATCACTAAATCTGAGATGAAATGACATGAAATGATCTGACATGATATGAAAATAAAATTTTTTTACAGCATGTAGACTGCACCCAAACTACAGTATCTGGACCAACTCAAAAGTCATCATCCAAATTTTATAATTTTCTGCTTCTACACTTTCAATTGTGCTGCAGTAAGTAACTGTTCTCAATGGATAGGAGACCTTCTAACATCACCAATGGCCCTTCTGCTCAGAGAATAGAATCTTCAGGAAGGGGAAAAAAGTGGGACAGAGGAAAACTCTGCTGATTTTCTGGGATGGGGCTGACAATGTTCACATGCCTTGGACTAGGCAATTGGTGATTCTTATTCACACAGTAAGTACTTATTAAGTGCCAATTATAGGTCAATTGTCATGAAAAGCACTGGAACCCTTCAGACTTATGATTAGGTCAGTCCTAGCAGATCCTTGAGTTCAACCCATCACCTTCCAGATGGCAGAAAATCAATATATCTTCAGGTAAAGACTCAAGATAGTATAATCACTGTGGAAAACAGTACAGAGGTTCCTCAAAAAAATAAAAATAGAAACATCATATGATTCAATAATTCCACTCTTGAGTATTTACTCAAAACAAAAACATGAATTCAAAAAGATATATGCATCCCTACGTTTATTGCAGCATTATTCACAATAGCCAAAATATGGAAGCAACCTAAGTGGCCCTCAGTAGACAGATGGATAAGGAAGACTGGCATTATCTACAGTAGAATATTATACAGGAATAAAAAAAGGATGAGATTATGCCATTTCAGACAACAGAGATGTACTTACAGGGTATAATGCTAAGTGAAATAAATCATAAATAAAACAAAAAGCAGAATCAGACCTATAAACAGAGATAAAAATGATGGTTGCCAGAAGAGAGAGTGGTAGGAGGTTGAGCAAAATGAGTGTAAGTAAGTAGGAGATACAGGCTTCCAGGTAAAGAATAACTAGGTCACGGGAATAAAAGGTACCGCATAAGGACTGTGGTCAGTGGTATTATGATAGCGATGTACTGGGTCAGATGGTAGCTGGAGCTATGTGGTTAACGTGGCATAACGTATAAATCTGTCAAATCTTATGCTGAAACTAATGTACTACTGTGTGCCAACTATACTCAAAAACAAGAAATCAAGATAACTTTCAGATGTTTTATTTGGCTCGTACCTACACAAGCAGATGCTGAGCAGCTCACTTATAATGTAAGGTCATCATGGCTCCCCAAAGTTAAAATCTCTGTTACAAGAACTGGGGACGGGAAGAAGACTGCTTCTTCAACAGATGAGATTTCACACGGATGCGTCGCTGTTCGTTTTACCTGCTATGTCCAAAAGGGGTTGTATGTGATCTCCTTCAGCGAGCTTCACAAACCCAACCTGATTTCCAAAAGTGTCGATCCCTTGAAAGGGCAAAATCAACTGTCTTCCTTGAAGGATTTCTTCTATGAATGGTTTTAATTCCAAAAGTGCACCAATACCACTGGTAAGAGACAATATAATTTTCAGTACTCTATTAAGTAATAAAATATACAAAACCAAACACGAAATAATCCATTTTTAGAAAGATTAAATTAATCTTGATATTTGTTCTAATCACTTTAAAGCTCAAAAATAACTTCAAAATCTAATCTGTATGATTAAAATAAAATTAATACTAATCTTTTTAATGTTTTATTATTTATTTTTGACAGAGACACAGAGTGCAAGCAGGGGAGGGACAGAGAGAGAAGGAGACAGAATCTGAAGCAGGCTCCAAGGCTCTGAGCTGTCAGCACAGAGCCAGATGTGGGGCTTGAACCCACAAGGCTGTGAGATCATGACCTGAGCTGAAGTCAGTCACCCAACCGATTGAGCCACCCAGGTGCCCCTAATATTAATTTTTAAATAAAAATTATGGAAGAAGTGAATTAAATCTTTACTTAATTGTAATTTACATTAAAGACACGAAAGAAAATACTATTTTTTTTTCACCAAGTTTTTAATCAAGAAAACACTGCAGGGATAACTCAAAAACATTACTGATAATATATTCCAAAAAACCTAATACCACATGAGCTTATATTGGATTATATGAAAAGTTCTAGATTCTTATTAAAAGTACTAATACAGTATTTACTATTGGTAAGGCATTCTACTAAAACTTCATTATCTCTTAAACTATAATATCTTCCGTAATAAGATAATACTATAACTGGATTAAACAAAAGTAAAAGGTTACATTTGTCAACTGCAACCACATAAGTTTTAATTTCTATTTAACCTATGTGATCATACGGCTACTCTGTCTTTCAAGTGTTTTATTTTTCTTTATAAAACAAGGGTTTACTATATTAATGAATTAAACATCTTCAGGCTTGGAATATTTTGAAAATTAGGCTGAATTATTTCCATCTATTCTGGTGTAGGTATGTTGTTATGAGAAAAAAATTAAAATCTCACTAGAGGGCAGCAATTACTCCAAAAAGAAAGAAGCACATTCTTACATAATAGAGACAGGGCTTTAAAACACCGGTCTGGTGAAACATCATTAATTTAAACTATCTTGATCGTTCACTAGTAATTGTAAGTTAAATGTGTGAAGATAAATTTAAGTATTTTTCTAGTTCTTTCATATTTCTAAATTAGCTTTCACATAAAGCTTTAACTGACTGCATACAGAACTTCATACTCAGTCTCAATTCTCACCTATGTCACAACAATACATACAACTCTTCAAAATAGCTTTGCAAGGGGCACCTGGGTGGCTCAGTTGGTTAAGTGTCTGATTCTAGATTTTGGCTCAGGTCATGATCTCATATTTCATGGGTTAAAGCCCCCAACAGGGCTCTACACTGGCAGTCTGGAGCCTGCTTACAATTCCCCAATGCCCCTCCTCTCACAAATAAATCAAAATTAAAAAATAGCTTTGAAAATGTCATTTCCCATTGTACCTCCAAATCCACATCCTAAACCCCATCTTTCCTAACTGTATTTCTGTTCATCCTAAAAGACAGAGTGTCCATACTTTTACTGCAGCAGTCCTTCACTATGTGCCATGAGTTAGAACACGTGAAAAACAGAACAGCCACTTCTGGTTCATGTTTCATAAATTCAGGAAATTCAGGATATTCATTTTAATTGTAACTATATTTTACAGCAGTCCATGCTCAAGGTTAGGGCTTTTCAGAGACCGTGAATTCTATACCTCATTTTTCATTAAAGAAATATAGATGATCTGGAAAAGAAAAAAGAAAAAAAAATAAAAAATAAAATAAAAAATAAAGAAATATAGATGATCTAAACTTAGCCCAGTGTTTTCATTTCTCTAGGAGCATAAATCAATAAATAAGTCCCAACAAGAGGTCACTGATCACAGAGTGAGAAAAAGTCATAGTGTCTGTTGGTAAACATCACTAACATTCAAATTCTTTTCAACAGAATGCCTCTTGAAGAGTGGTTTATGGAAAGCCTTCTTAATGGTAAAATAAGTAAAAAGTATATGCATATAGAAAAAAAGAACTCTGAAACAAGAGTTTGGGCCAAAAGGAGTCTTTGAAATTAAGGCAGGACAACCAACCTTTCAACTCAACAGCTGGGTATGACTGGCCTTACAAATTCCTATGCCTTTCTTCTACATGGTAAGGGCAAAGGACCTTAGGTGATACCTGAAGAAATTTATGATTTTTTAAAAAATTTTAAGTAATCTCCACACCCAACATGGGGCTCAAACTCATGACCCCATGATCAAGAGTCATGCTCTACTGACTAAGCCAGCCAGGCGCCCCTGAAGAAAATTCATGATTTCAAGAAAATGCTTCCTCATACTCCACACCCAACCTATTGATGAATACATCATTAAACAGCTAAAATAGGATACTAGATTTTGAAAAGTAAGAACATAGAACAAGAAACTCACAACATAGATGTCAGCATATTATACAGGACAGGATGAAAGGTAAAGTAAAAGATTAGAGACTTAGAAAATCCTTCATATAAATAACATCTTAACCAGAAAACCCAAGTCGTTTCTCTTGCACGAGATAGCAGCCTACAGTGAAGCCACACCCTGATTCTGTTCTTCACTTAAACATTGATACTGCCACAGACACCTCCCTGGTTTCCCAAACTAGTAGTAAATCTTTTCTCCTTTGGAATTCCATTAATATTTTATATTTCGTAAAACATACTAGCTTGTATATTTTTATATAATAGCTTTTACGTTCATATGGTATCTAGTCAACTTAATTGTATGATGCGTGAGCATAAGAACCATTCTTGATTAATCTTTATTTTCCCCGAAGCACTTAGCTCAGTATCTTGAACATGGCTGATAAGCCTGGTTGAGTTGTAAAACACTGTCTTGTCTGTACAGCAAAACCTTATTTATTTCTTAGATTTTTCATTATATCTTAGTCAAGACGGGGACACCTGGGTGGCTCAGTCAGTTAAGCATCCAACTTCGGCTCAGGTCATGATCTCGCTGTTCCTGAGTTCGGGCCCCACATCAGGCTCTGTGCTGATAGCTCAGAGCCTGGAGCCTGCTTCGGATTCTGTGTTTCCTTCTCTCTCTAACCCTCCCCTGCTTGCATTCTTCCCCTCTCTGTCTCGGTCTCTCTCTCTCTCTCTGTCACTCAATAACAAATAATAACCATTAAAACATTTAACTTAGTCAAGAGGAGTTACTAAACTGCAATATCCAGTCATTATGTTCTAGTAGAGATAATATTTCTCGTATCATAAAGTTGTATAAGGATACCTCTTTAACTCTTCAAACACAAAGTAGACTTGCTAAACATTTAGGACTTTTTCCCCACAACACTGAAAGTATTCACAAAATGACACAGTGCAACACAGGGCTGAATAACGCAGAGCGTCACCACGCTCTGTAGAGTAATTCTTCAATGAGTGATGCCGTGATTTAGGGCAAGAAAATGCTTCCTATCTCAGGACTCTCCCATGCACTTCAGGTGGTTTGGCAACCTTCACTCCTGCCCATCAGATGCCCACAGCACCCCCCAGTAATTGTGACAACCAAAAATACCCCCCAAATATTTCTAAAAGTCTCTTTGGACTTAGAGACAGTCACACCTCCACTAAGTAATGTAAACAGCACACTTGCCCCCTCCCCCTAACCCCACGGCACCCCACGTGCTCCTCAGTAGAGACCACCGAGATACAGGAGGCCATTCATACCTATGCAGACTCACCCTTCCCACTGCTTTCACGCCCTGTTCATCCTCTCCCTTCTGTCTCCATCTCACCCCCTCTCTCTCCACCTCCCATCTTTCACACACACGCCCCATGGAATAATAAGAGAATTGACTAGTTCCGGCTTCTCTACTAACCAGTATTTGCTTAATTCCTAGGACTCTTGCTTCCTTGAATGTATAAGAGAGATGACATTTCTCTGCTGTGTCACAATACTGTTAAAAGAATAAAATATAATATTTGTATGGGAGATGGAGGCTGAGGAGCGGGACTGATGTATACATGCCGCAGTCAAGACCTGTTTCTGATAACAGAGATAAAAACCTAAACCGACTGATCAATGGGGACTCAATCTTTTCTGGTTTAAGGACTCTCTTTGGAGTACAATTATTCAGTTACTTCAAACCTCCTCTGAAGAGTTTTTCCCTTCCCTCCCCCTCCTCCTTCCCATGGAATCCAGCATACTCTTCTAAGAGGACTGAGGAAGGTGTCCAGACTGCTGCTGTTTAAGTCCTCAGAGATTCCCATTTTGGGGGACTGGTCAGGCCATATCCCTGGGTGTCCCATGTCAGGGCCCATGAGAGCATGCTTACTCTTTCTCGGCTTTGTACCAGCCCGTACTGCTGAATCACGAGATCCCTGCCAGAGTCTCTGATCAAGAAGCATGGATGTTCAGCAATGTCCTTGTCTCTTATTCAGTTCTTTCTGACCCACCAATTTTTTCTGAGTTGGGCCTCCAAATCCACCCACCATGGCACATGAAATTTCTGGATCCATCTGTATGTCTTGATAGGCGATGGGTCATTGGAGAAATGACCTCAAGAACGTCTGGAAATCTTCCTCAACTCTAATCTACCACCTATGTGACACCGCATTCTTGTAGCATTAGTTGAGCAGGAACTTCTCCAAAGAGCTCGAGTTTTCCCCAGCTTCACCCTGAGCACCCCAAACCAATGTGAGTGTCTCTATCACTCCTAACTCTCTGTTCCAACACTGGCGAGGGCCAGGTTTGGAAAATACATTCAACCCCAAAAGGCGAGCCAGGACATTGTAGCTGGTTTCATACCTCTTCCTCTGCTTCTGCTCCCTCCACCTAGCACTGGAAGGGCTCTGTACTCCCTCCCACCTTGGACAATAAGCCTCAGAGCAGCCACCTACAGCCCTCCTCAAAGCTGTCTGTGTTTTCACGGACCACATTGAAGGTCTTTTGAATTTATTGCTGGTTCAGTGTCTCCTACTTGCCACTCTTCACACCAGCTTACAAAAGACTGAGGTCCTCCAAGAAGGAATTCTGCCTCCAGACTGCCTTTGGACTTGAGACGACAGCACCTCTTTCCTGGGGCTCTAGCCTGCCCTGCAAATTTTGTGCTTGCCAGGCTCCATGGTCACATGAGCTAATTCCTTAAATTAAATTCTGTATGAAGCCATAGGTAACAGATATATTGAGAAATGAATATATCTAGATATTCATACAGATATACATCCTGTTGGCTCTGTGTCTCTGGAGAACCCTGACTAATTCACCATTCTAACACACACAGGACACTTCTCCCAGGCTTTCAGCTCCTCATGTCGCATCTTCTTTGGCTTCTTTTCCCTTACGAGCATCAGAGTATTCATTTTGTCTTCTGACTGACAAAGGGAACAGTGAATGTGAGTCAAGTAAAATCTTCTAGTCCTCTCTGCAAATGCAGGGTGCCCAAGACCTACTCTTACGTAGATTATGTTGGAATAAATCAGAAGACTGATCTCTAAAGACAGGAGAGTCTACTGTTTAAAAGACATAACTACAGGAACCATAATTTGCCTTCATATTTTGAGTCACTAGTTTATGGTTCTCTCTCTTTTCCTCACCCCTTTCCCAATTCAAGTCTTGTTCTTCATTCCCTTAGAAGACTTATGTCAGGGTAGAAAATAGAAGTAACCTATAATGCATTCTGGCTCTGGGTTTCCAAAGAGCTAAGCTTAAACTCAATCCAGAAAGTTCTACAGGCAGTAACAGGAAAGGAGTCCCCCAGAGAATTAGGGGAAGACCAAGGGTTCTCCACTCCAAGCCGTAATCAATGACTTATACTCAAACTTTGCAGCACAACTCTGGAATTAGGAGTGAGTGGTATACAGGTACTTTAAGAATGAGTAAGGTAAAATTATAATTACCTACTGACTTAGTGGAATGATAGCTCTAATAACATCAGCCACCTACTGTGTGCTGGGGCTGTACAAAGAGCTCTTACATGACTTAAAACTATTATTTTTTTCCCATTTACTTAAAAAGTAAATAATTTGCCCAAAATTAGGCAGTTATTCAGAGATGGTTGTGTCACAGTTCCAGAATGTTTACCAAGAATTCTAACCTAAATTTTCAGCCGCCAGAGTGCTGACAAAATTAACATGGGGAAAACAACTGCCTAATCAAGGGCTACTATTTGATAATAACAGAATTTAGAAGTCTAGATTAGGAGGAATATTTATATTGCTAATTCTGTACATTGACTATTAACTGTAATAAATTATAACAAAGAATGCTTCCTTACAACTTCAATGCCTCTTTGGGTTCTGCAATATTTACTCATATTAAAGCAAGAATTTGGAAAATGATATTCAAGGAAGACATATTACTCACATGTTTACTTCCTCTTCATTTAATAACTGCATCACTAGCAGGGTAATATGAAAGGAGCCATCGCTGATCATTGCTTTGGCCAGTTGTTTGTCTTGTTGTAGTATTGCATTTTGTAGGACCTTAATTCCTCTTGTAATCTAATCACACACAGACAGATGCACACACATACACACAAAATAGAAATTAGACAAACATTTCTTTATGGCAAAATGTAAATCAACCAAAATTAGAATAATGTCAAGATTCTTCAACTGAACAATGCTAATCACCTACTTGTTCACAAATATCCTGGTAAAATGACTTGGGAAGCTTAATATAATATATATGATATATAAGGTTTTTTTTAATCATACAATCCTTGTCCATCTTGAACACACTAAGCTTAATACCCTTGATTTACAAACTGGGGCACTGGTTGAACCCCCTGGTGGAAAACCTCTCAGCGACCATGCATCTTTTCAGAAACTTGCAGTATGACTCACAGTAATTATGATCTTTCCTATAAGAAAAAAAGTCTTATTCTTGCCACAGAAAGGTCAAACCAGCAGACAACATTCCATTCCTGTTGGAAGTATTATTTATTTGTCCCCAAGTGAATGTGTCTAAGAACCCATTCTTCATGGCCTTTAAAATTTTTTAGAACAGCAATAATCTCAACAGGAATGACTATTGTCATTTTTCCAGATGTGTGAGGAGGGGCATAACGATGGAGAGAGGGCTGCAAAGACGTCCAAATTCATACGTTAGAAAAACAATTACAGTCACAGGGAGGTGCGAGCCCTCCTCTTCCATCAGACCTCCCTTCTCGGTCCTTGCTCTGATTTTTTTTTTTAATGTTTTATTTATTTCTGAGAGAGAGAGAGAGAGAGAGAGCGAGCGCGCATGAACAGAGGAGGGTCAGAGAGAGAGGGAGACACAGAATTTGAAGACAGGCTCCAGGCTCTGAGCTAGCTGTCAGCACAGAGCCCAATGCGGAGCTCAAACCCACAAACCATGAGATCATGACCTGAGCTGAGGCCAGACAATCAACCAAATGAGCCACCCAGGCGCCCCTCTCGGTCCCTGCTCTGAAACAAGGAAGGGAACAATGCTCTTCCCTCCTCCATTTCCAGTCAGATACATTTCTAGTCTACTTGTACATGTGACTAGAAAAGTGCATTGGAAAATGGTTTGAATATGAAACAGCAAACCGAGCAATACTCAGAGAAGAGGGAGCAAGCACATAGAAGCCCTGAGGCAGCAGAATTATTCAGAGAGAAAAGGGGAAGGAGAGGGAGCTGGCAATAGAAACAGAGTTCATTAAAAAAAAAACAGCAGAGTAAGAAAAAACAGAATCATAAGCACAGTGGACTGTTCTGATACTAGAGTAGCTATTTTATCCTGAACAATGTTCCCATTATCTGCAGAATGTGACTGCACAAATCATGAGATGCCATCCTGGGATCTGACTTCCCATGTGTCTTCACGATAAATCCACATCACCCAAATAACCTCAGCATTTCTCTCTTCCTTGCAATATGGATGAGGGCGACACAGGAAATGGTGTTTTCCTGGGAGGAAGCTATGCAGCAACACCTAACATAATATTTCCCAAGGCAAGAGATCACATCTATGAAACCTAGCAAAAGGATACTGAGAGCCTGATAAATAAAATGCTCTTGATGTAACAGTACACAAGAGATTTATAGAGTCACTTTCCTCTACTCTATATCAATGAAACTAAATTATAAACTTCTCGAGGGCAATGTTTATTTCTCCTAACCCACCATCTCACCACAGTGACCAGTAATAATAATAAAAACAATATTCAAAATATACCTAAAACTAATATAATACTGTATGTTAATGATACTAGAATCAAAATAAAATAAACTGACATGAGGACATGTCAGTAAATGCCAACTCACATTATTCTAAAATGTACTTTTTTAGGGGTGGTGGCTCAGTTGGACAAAGTACGTGTCCAACTTCGGCTCAGGTCATGATCTCGCTGTTGCAGAATTTGAGCCCTGCATTGGGCTCTGTGCTGACAGCTCAGAGCCTGCAGCCTGTTTCAGATTCCTTCCTTCTCTCTCTCTTTCTTTCTCTCTCTCTCTCTCTCTCTCTCTCTCTCTCTCTCTCTCTCTGTCCGTCCGCCACTAGTGCTCTGTGGTGATCAAGTGATGCTTTGATAATCCAAATTAATTTATATATTCCTTGATATCATCTTAAGAGTTTTTTAAATGCTTTTTCATTACTAATTACATTCTTTTAAAAAATTGTTTTAATGTTTTATTTATGTTTGATACAGAAGAGACAGAGCATGAGAGGGGGAGGGTCAGAGAGAGGGAGACACAGAATCTGAAACAGGCTCCAGGCTCTGAGCTAGCTGTCAACACAGAGCCCAACGTGGGGCTTGAACCCACGAACATGAGATCTGACCTGAGCCGAAGTCGGAGGCTTAACCGACTGAGCCACCCAGGTGCCCCCCTAATTACATTCTTAAAACATAAAAGGGAAAAAATACTTGAGTTTTCTCTGTATCCTATTTTAAGAAGTACCAATGTCACTAGAGGTCAAAGGAAACTAATTTTTAGAATCGTTGTTTAAAATTCTATAAAGAGGGGCGCCTGGGTGGCTCAGTCAGTTGAGCATCCAGCTTTGGCTCAGGTCATGATCTCATAGTTCATGGGTTCGAGCCCCGCAATGGGCTCTGTGCTGACAGCTCAGAGCCTGGATCCTGTCTTTAGATTCTGTGTCTCCCTCTCTTTCTGACCCTCCCCTGCTCATGTTGTCTCTCGCTCTCTCAAAAATAAATAAAAAAATAAAAATAAATTTTAAAAAATAAAATTCTATAAAGCCATTAAAGCTTATCTGTCACCATGATCCCCAGCCATTGACAGGACTATACAGGCACATTATAAAAACCTAATACTATAGAATCATTTTTAACTATGATATTGAAAGAAAATTTTAAAAATCAGAGTGTTATTAAATCTTAAATATTTCATTGAGTATTATCTTTGTGTTTAGAAAATAAAAACAAAATCCATCTGTTAAACCTCAGCACTAAGCCATATTCTACATGCCTAAAAATAATGCAGTAAGAATTCATCTTTATACCGTAAAGCTTTCTAATTGACTAAAAGCATGTGTGTGTGTGTGTGTGTGTGTGTGTGTGTGTGTGTGTGTGAGTGCAAAGAAAAAGCCTTAAAGTTATGTACTTCTGCAAGAGGAGAGAAGTTACATTCTAGCACAAAGTAGGAGAATGTCTTTGACCTCATCTTTGACATTATTTTCAGAATTTTTCTAGGCTGTTAACTTGTCTTGTTCCTAAATTTGCTGCCTCATTAATATTTACTAGAATTATCACTTCAACTTGCTACATAATTTTTCTTCAATGCTGAATACTGTCATTTTTCTTGCTTGTCTACAACCATGAAAAGAGCTTAAAAAACTGATAACATAGCAAAACTGGAATAAAAGTAAAATGTCCTTTTCAAATAAGAGAATTCTCTATATCCACCAAATGTTTAACATATGCCCCATGGTATCAAATATTTTTACAATTACATTTCCCAGAAAATAATTGATGCAAAATTCTACTTTTATAGTAAGACCAGCAATTTTCACATTACTAAATGATAAAATATGGAATTAATGGTTACAAATGCCTTTTAAAACTGACCAAAGAAAATCATATTTTTCCAATAGTATAAAAAAGTTATACAGGGCGCCTGGGTGGCTCAGTTGGTTAGGCATCCGACTTTGGCTCAGGTCATGATCTCGCAGTTCATAAGTTCATGAGTTCGAGCCCTGTGTCAGGCTCTGTGCTGACAGCTCAGAATCTGAAGAATGCTTCGGATTCTGTGTCTCCCTCTCTCTTTGCCCCTCCCTGGCTCATGCTCTGTCTGTCTGTCTGTCTCTCTCTCTCTCAAAAATAAATAAAATGTTTTTTAATTAAAAAAATTATCTTATAAAATTTAATACACTGCTGAATTCAGTTTCTAATTGTTCCCTTGCACTTCTTCAACGTTGCTTTACCTTATATTTATTAATACTCATAAGAAAGCCCATAAAACCAACATGAGTAATCCAGCTAGAACTAATAATTAAACATTTCTAGCCATTTAAGAAACATATAGGATTTATTATAACTCCATTAAATTCATTTCTTCTTTATTTTTATTTTTAAACTAAAGTAGAATTGCAGGTAATGGGGAAACGCATCCTTTCACATACCCGCAATTTGGAGATTTTAGGCTGCCATTCTGGTGCATTTTCCAATTCTATTTCTTAAAAGTATGAAATTATGATTTTCCATTAATGAAGAATCTCAAACATCTAAGGATATCTTTAAAAATCAAAGACTCATGTCAGTCTGAACACTTTCTTCTTTAAAACTAGATGCCAACAAGTAGAGGCCAAAAGTAGAGCAACTCATTGTGAATGTGCTAGCTTCCAAAGGCTTGTTTGCAGGTCACTTAATTGGAACTTGGAATACAGTCTCCCATTGAAACAATGTTATAAATGCTGCTGCTTTTCCCAGGCCTTCCCACAAAAGGGCAGAAGTAGTTTAAAATAGAAAATTAACATTTGCTACTTTAAAACAAACAAACAGAAAGGATGCCCATAGAAAAGATGTAAATTATGTCTCCTAACCTTGTCCCGTCCTCCCGTAGTTGTATGTACACTTCCCATTAAGTACAAATAAGTTTCTTGAGAGGGAAACATTAGATTATTTGGTTTCCAGGTCACTTAACACCCCATTCCCCACTACTATGAGTCACCCTACCCTCAGAGGATGGCTGTTGAACCTATATTAGGAAACCAACATTTGTAACATGAGATTTCTTATTTGTTAATTATTGTAAATGTTCCAGTTGCAACTTGGCATGCCATAAACACATCTTCAGCCCTGAACTGACAGTATATTGTGTGTGTGTGTTCCTGCTCCTGCCGAGCTCTTCTCTAGGAACTGAGAATGAGCTGGAGACTTCGTGAGGAAGACAAACAAGTTCTGACTGCAAGAATGACAGATCACAAAAGGAAAGTTATGAGAGCTTGGAAGTGGCAAGCTAGGGGGTGACTGAGGCAGAGTGGTCACAGGTTAAGAGGTCTGAGCTGAGATTTGGACATTAACAAAACCAAGAGGGCATGAAAGACAACTCCTAGACAGAAAAGGCTTTCTCTGGGGGAAGAGGGCACCTGCAAGTTCAAGACCAGAGGGGCTCAAAGAGAAGGAATAGTGCCAAAGTGGAGAGCCTCACAGAACATGGTAAAGTCTTTGTCTTTATCCTAATACCAGCAGGAAGACAGTGAAGTATACAAGCAGGTGACCTGTCCAGATTGGAGTTTAGAAAAATAATCATTACCACCTCCGTTTTACACCTAAAGAAATGGAAAGTACAGAAATTAAGTAACCTGACCAACATCCACAGAGGAATTTGTAGCCCAGATGGTATGCAGACAAGGCCTGCAGGCCTTCCAAGCTGCACACTCCCACACCACCTCCCAGAAGCTGAGAAGCAGACACAAAGGCTACGGCAGTTTACAGGGTGAGAACTAAGAGCTGCAGACCGTTCTCTCTCACTGCCTTCCTCTGGTCACTTTAGTGGCCCAGATCCTGAACTCAGCCTCAGAAAGAAAGAACTTCCCCAGCCCCTGTCCTCCCCAGCCCTTCCCCACCAGTCACCCCACTGATCTTCACAGTCAGAACAAGGCCAGGAGGGGAAGGACCGGCATGAGAGGGGCACGGGCTGCTGTTCAAGAGTACCATGGGCGCCAAGAATGGAGATGTGAAGGGAGACAGACTCCAGGAAGGGCCTCGTTAAAGCAATTTATAGAAGTGCTTCCCAAACTTCTACACTTGACAGGGTGCAATGCAAGCATCTCTAAGCAGCAAATCAGAACAAGGAACTGGGTCTCGTTCAGTCACAAATCACACGTCCTTGGGAAAGTCACCTGGCCTATTTCACACTCTGGGTCCTCAGGACCTGGCTTCCGACTTCTCACTTAGGCAGCACCACCTCTGACTTCTACCTTTCTTCCAACTCCCACATGTCCATATGACCCTAAATTTCAAAGAAAGCCTGCTGAAATAACTCAGAGGTATTTTAATGTATTTAATATATAATTGCTAATCACATTAAAGTTTTAATCACCTAAACACTTTTAAGGACTACTGTGCTGTCAACATAACAGTTCTTCCTGGGATGTACCAGTAAAATCACAATCTAATTCGTTACTGCACTAATTCGAAAGCCTTGCATTGCTAGGTTACACAAATTTCTCTTCTTATGTATCTCCTCTCCATGGCTAAACTGTATCTCACAGCCTGCAAATTTCCTGGAATGACTCAGTGAAATTTATTGGGGTTTTTTTTGATATTTATTTCTTTAATTTCAGTTTCATTTTCTTTGATTTTTAAAAATGCATTAGCATTCCCTAGACACATTCTAGTTAAATAAGGGGAGAAACAAACTTAAAATGTGCCTAGTGTTAAAAAGAAAAACCACAGGCCCACAAATGGAGTCACATGGTTTTTCTGTTTTTGTTTTTTTGTTTGTTTGGTTTTTTATAGTTTATTGTCAAGTTGGTTTCCATATAACACCCAGTGCTCTTCCCCACAAGTGCCCTTCTCCATGTCCATCACCCCCCTTTCCCTTCCCCCTCCCCCTTTAGCCCTCAGTTTGTTTTCAGTATTCAAGAGTCCCTCATGATTTGCCTCCCTCTCCCTAACTCTTTTTCCCCACTCCCCCTCCCCATGGTCCTCTGTTAAGAGCCTCATGTGGGCAAATCAGGACTTACCACCTAACCTAAATGCGGTCTCAGTGCCCTGGTCAGCACCAGAAAACTTACTGAGAGACCCCTTACATTCTCCTTAGGAGGTTGTCCCTGCCTAAAACAGTGGATTCTTTGCTAATGGTTTCCTTTTTTCTCCTCCCTCTGTACCTTTAAAACCCTTTCCTTTTCTGTAGCCTGGTGGAGTACTTTTCCATTTGCTAGGTGGAATCCTGTCTGATTTGTGACTCGTTCAATAAAACCAACTGGATCTTCAAATTTGCTGGGAATTTTTGTTTTCAACACTAGTCAAGGAGATCATAGCCCACAGTCAAACAGAAATTCAGATCTGCCTCTCAAATTGGGCCAAGATATGAAAACGGCTGGTCTTCCACGTGAAGTGCTCTTTCCTACCTCACTGTTTCACCAGTTTGGATTAGATACGGTAGCTCTCGGCCACATACAAGGGTTTCTTACTTTGGGTCAATGGGCTGGTCCCATTTCCTATTATTCATACTACATGAATTTTCTAGATTTTTAATAGATGTCTACCAAATTTATCATGCACCATTAAACTGGTACAACAAGGAATAATTTTTAAAGAAACTCTGTCGCAATGATCATTACCATACACAGGACCAAACAGCAAGAAAGCCCACTACTTTCCCCTCAGAGATTTCAAATCTGTTTCTACCTGGTCACTGCTTTCTGCTTCTGAAAGTTTCCTCTGTTGTGGTGAACAAACAGAGAGAACCTTGACATGCCATCTGGCAACACATGCAAAATTATTACTTATACACAACTTTTTTCAAAATTTCCACTTAAATACATTCTATTGTTTAAAGATTATTTCTGTGGTGCCTGGGCGATTCAGTCAGTTAAGTGTCCGGCTTAATCTCAAGTCATGATCTCACAGTTCATGAGCTCGAGCCCCGTGCTGGGCTCTGTTGCTGACAGATCAGAGCCTGGAGCCTGCTTTGGATTCTGTCTCCCTCCCTTCCTGCCCCTCCTCAGCTCAGTCATGTGCTTGCTCTCTCTCTCAATCTCAAAAAATATAAATAAATATTTTTTAAAAATTTAAATTTAAATAGGATTATTTCCAAGGAACTACCTACAACCGAGAAATTGCACTACTAGGTAATTATGCAAAGGATACAGGTGTGTTGATTCAAAGGGGCACATGCACCCCAATATTTATAGCAGCACTATCAACAATAGCCAAAGTATGGAAAGAGTCCAAATGTCCATCGACTGATGAATGGATAAAGAAGATGTGTGTGTGTGTGTGTGTGTGTGTGTGTGTGTGTGTGTGCTGGAATATTACTCAGTCATCAAAAAGAATGAAATCTTGCCACTTGCAACAACGTGGGTAGATCTAAAATGTACTATGCTTAGCAAAATAAGTCAGTCAGAGAAAGACAAATATCATGATTTCACTCATCTGTGGAATTTAAGAAACAAAACAGATGAACATAGGGGCAGGAAAGCAAAAAAAAGATAAAAAGAAAGGAAGGCAAACCATAAGAGACTCTTAAATACAGAGAGCTAACTGAGGGTTGCTGGAGGGTTGTTGGGTAGGGCGATGGGCATTAAGGAGGGTTGGGATGAGTACTGGGTGTTGTATGTTAAGTGATGTATCACTAAATTCTATTTCTGAAATCATTATTACATCGTATGTTAACCAACTTGGATTTAAATTTTTAAAAAAGTAAGATGATAGTAAAAAAGAAATAAAAATAAATATAAATAAATAGGAATATTTCCTATGGAGTCCACCTAAAATACCACCAAAGACACTTAAGAGCTGAGAGCAAATGGGCTTCCAAGTATTTAGTGGAATACTTAAATCTTAAATCTAATTTAAAATAAAACTTTGTGTATAAATAATTTTTTAAATAGCACCTCTAAAACCAATGAATTAACAAACAAACAAAAAGCAAAAACAGACCCATAAATACAAAGACCTGATGGATGCCAGAGGGGAGATGGTGCAGGGATAGGTTAAATAGGTGAGGTAGAGTGGGAGATACGGGCTTCCAGTTACTGAATGCAAGAGTCAGGAATTGAAAGGCACAGCACAAGGAATTTGGTCAACGGTAAGCGACCGTGCTGTGTGGTGACAGATAGTAGCTCACTGGTAGTGAGCGCAGCGCAATGTACAGTCCGTCAAGTCACTATGTTGTACAACTGAAACTAATGTAACATTGTGGGTCAACTACACTTCAATTAAAAAAAAAAAGCACCTCTTTGTTGGTGATCGGAATAGATAGGAAATAGTTGGGTTGATGATCTTTTTGCTTTTTTTTCCTCTTCTTTATTTGAGCTTTACTGATCCGTTCATTTTCTTTACTTCTCTCCAAATTTATGTGAGGTACATCAGTGACTAGAGGAAAAAAGTCAAACAATAATATGTCTAATGGATTGAAACAAAGATAATTTAGTCAAACAAAAAAAAAGAAACAAGCACTACATAAATAGCCATCATTCATAATAGTCATTTTCAAATTTAAAGGAGCTAGTAACTGTTCTGTAAAGGACCCCAGAATAAATAATTTAGGCTCTGCAGATCACATGGTCTTTGTCAAAACTATGCAAGTCTACTGTAAACAAACATAGACGAATAGGTATAACTGTGTTCCAATAAAATTTAATTTACTAAGTAGATAGTTAAGCAGATTTGGCCCATGATCTAAAGCACAACTAGCAACCATTCTCTCCCCCACGCCGCGATTTTCATAATACTAGAAAAGATCACTTTTTCCACACATCTTGTATATGTGTATTTGTGACTTCTGCAACATAACCACTCACAGCAACGCCACTCAGTTTGGTTCCTGTTCAGTGTCATGCTACAAATTGTTGCAAAACTTAAGACTGCTTTAGAAATTTTCGGGGCGCCTGGGCGGCTCAGTCGGTTAAGTGTCCGGCTTCGGCTCAGGTCATGATCTCACGGTTCGTGGGCTCGAACCTTGCGTCGGGCTCTGTGCTGACAGCTAGCTCAGAGCCTGGAGCCTGCTTCAGATTCTGTGTCTCCCTCTCTCTCTACCCCTTCCCTGATTACACTGTGTCTCTCTGTGTCTCAAAAATAAATAACCATTAAAAAAGTTCTTTTAAAAAAAAACTGCTTTAGAAATTTTTATAGCAAGTAGGCAAAGAAATTTGTCACTGATTTTTGGTTTCTATTTCGTGGGGTTTTTTTTCATTTTTCTAATACTTCATTTTTTACTGTATTTTACACAAGTATCAGTTGGCAACAAATAGGAAATTTAAAAAACAAAACAACAGTAACACTGGTCCTTGACCACAGAAAACTGAGAAGCACTTAGCTACTTGTTAAAGTCATCTTCAAAAGACTCATTTACAACACCCAACAACTGTAATTATGAAGCTATGCCCCCAGAAAGAATTACCAAATCAGTCTGAAATGCTACTGTATCCTTTTTCACAGATCTGATCAGGAGCTCCCCTATGCATGCAAAACTGCCATTGATTGAGTTTTCAGGCTGTGTCTTCTGGAATAGTAGCTGACGGTTCAAAATGGAGGGCCTTATAGAGACTTCGTAAAAATTCAAATATAATTGTAATATTCTGAGGTATGATTTCAGAAAGGGGTGTGTGGAAGAAACCACCTTATTTACATTCAATCCTATAAAGTCGGCTCCATCTTTGGGATCAACCCTTATTTGACCCTGGTGACCACCTACATACAATGCCTTAAAAAGGATTGTGGGCAAAGTCTGGGCTCAACCAGGGCCTGTGTGTCTATGCAGTCCTGATCTAAGTCAACTCCTTACTATATATGAGAGAAACGGAGGCACAGAAAAACTTTTCAAAACTACTCAATGTCACAGAGTCAAACATGGCATTTAGACCTTTTAACGCTCTCTGTCTAGTGTATTTTCCACTAGATCAAACACTTCTCTGTCAACGTTCTGCAAACCTGAAGAGGAGAAGTAATTTTCCTTATCCTATTGTTCTTTTTTTCCCCAAGATTTTATTTTTCAGTAATCTCCATACCCAACATGGAGCTCAAACTTACAATCCCAACATCAAGAGTCTCATGCTCTACCAAATAAGCCAGCCCCTACGGTTCTTTAAAATATTCAGAGGAGGGGCGCATGGCTGCCCCAGTCAGGGGAGCATGTGACTCTGGATCTTGGGGTCAGGAGTTCAACTGCCATATTGAGTGTAGAGATTACTTAAAAATAAATAGGTTAACTTTAAAAAGGTTTTTAAAAATAAAAAATAAATAATATTAAGACTAACCAATTTTGGGGCGCCTGGGTGGCTCAGTCGGTTAAGCCTCCGACTTTGGCTCAGGTCAGATCTCACGTTCGTGGGTTCGAGCCCCGCGTCAGGCTCTGTGCTGACAACTAGCTCAGAGCCTGGAGCCTGCTTCCAGTTCTGTGTCTCCTTCTCTCTCTCTGCCCCTACCCCTCTCATGCTCTGTCTCTCTCTCTCTCTATCAAAAATAAATAAAACATTAAAAAAAAGTTAAAAAAAAAAGACTAACCAATTTTTAAATAAATGTCAAAAATGGTGTCTTACTGCTAACTTCTAGAAAACTAGTAGAGTATGTTAAAAATTCAAAAACTAAGGGTTTGTCAAAAACAGATATGCTTTTTTTCTAGGACTAGCACACCCTTGTGACTTCCAGAAGGAGGAGCAAATTAAGAGCAAGGGGATCAGGGTAACAAGTCTGACTATATCATTAAGAGTTAGGACAAAATTATCTGGTATATTTGTGCATCCACTTCCCTACTACATACCCGATGCTTCATATGGTTAAAATGATATTTTTTCACACAGAACACATATTTGAAATATAAGTTATTAGTTTCTTTTATATACATGAGCATGACAGAATTCATAAATTCTATTGCTAAGAAAAAGTTTTCAGCATTCTCATCCATAATGAGCCTTATCTGAATTGCCTCATATAATGCCGCTGGGATTTATTCCCTGTGCAATTCTTTAAATATGGAAAATGGCATCAACATATTGTTGAGCGGCTTATAATTTTAGACATCTAAGAAACAGTCCTATATTTGACTGTAGTAACACAAACTAAATCAACTAATTTTCAACACAACCCACAAAATATGCTAATAAAGTAACATATATTTTAAAACCATCTCTAAATACATTTCTAGCCCACCTCCATCTGCTCTTAGTAAAATGGTACATTAGTAATGGAAACCAATTTTAGTAAAGTGTAGATAAGAGTTTGTGGCTCCCCTACTTACTGGCTGTGTGATCTTAGATTAGTCACATGAACTCTCTTTACTTCAGTTTCCTCCTAAATTGATAATAATAATAATAGCTACATCATAGGGCCATATTTGAGTGAGTTAATACATGAAAGCTCTTAGACTACTTCCTGGTACAAACTAAGCACTATCATTAGCTATTACAGCTATGAGATGTTACCCAGAGCTCAACAGAATTAGGGAGATACATATGTATCTGCTAAGATCATTTAGAAAACGCCAAAAAGAAACTGACATGAAGTATAAACTCTCCTTTGTTTTTCATCATCCAGACCACTTGTACCCCCTATGATTATATAAGATGAAGAACAATCTTAAGCAGTTTTTAAAAAATTACATATAATACTGCAAAGTAGTTCTAAAGCAAAACACTCATTTTTTAAGGTAAAATCACAAACTACTTCTAAGTAGGTTCTCAGCATCCGTCTTTTTATATCCCATTGGTCCAAATCAAGACATAAGCCCAAGCAACACTGAAAGCTGATATAGTAAGCATCTGGCAGCTCCCAACCTATGCCTGTGTGGGAAAAGAAATCTACAAAAGGAAAAAAGGATGGGAAACAGAAGTTAACAAGGCAACTAGCTAGGTCTATTTCAGTCCTATAGAGGCAGAACTAGATAGTGAAAAGAGCACTGACCCCAAGACTAATCTTCCAACAAGCAACTTTCTATCAAGTTACTTAATTTCTCTCTTTGTGAACTCAAAAAGCTGGCCAATCCTTAGAGAAATAGCTTATTCTAGGTGTGAGGCATAAAATATACCAGAGGAGTCTGGCTCTTCAAAGACTCCAGGCACCATGTCAGAAGGTCTCTAGAACCAATTTGTAGGTCTCCCCCACTCACCAATCATGGCACAAGTTGAGCATCAAATAGAAGAATTTTAAGACAATAGGAAGTCAAAGCATTTTTGCAGCCATCTTGCCAAGATTCCAAAACTTATCAAGATTCCTTAATCTGGCATGCCTAGGTGACTCAGTTAAGCATCTACTTGGAATGTAAAGGGCAGAGAAATACATTAAATGACCATAATGTAGGTACTTATACATAACCTGATTTCTTCAATAAACACACACACACACACACACACACACACACACACACACACGAAAGGAGAGCTATAGATAAAAAGAAACTGAAGAGATGTGTCAATCAAATACAATGTGTAGACTTTAGTTCCTAATTCAAAACAATTTTTTTTTAATTATGACAGAGAAATGTGAATACTGACAGAATATTTGATGACGTTAGGAATTGCTCTTACTTTTTGTCATGGGAAGGATATTTTGGATATTTTAAGTTTCCTTATCTTTTGAAGACACATACTAAAGTATTTACAGATAAAATATATCTGGAATATGCTTCAAAATTATCTAGTGAGGAAGAGGTGATAAACAGATGAGGCTCAGTCAACTATTCTACTTTTGAATATGCTTGAAAGCTTCCATAATTATATATACATATTTTTAAAAAAAACAACTAGAGGCATGGGAAAGAAACCTAGATAATATCTACCTAGAGTCTCTTCTAGTTATAGTTTTCGTGATCTGTGATAAAGGTACTAACTTAACACCTATAACAATTAGGACATTTTACAGTAAAACCAGATCGAGAATGGTGCCCAGCAGCGCCTGGCTGGCTCAGCTGGAAGAGCATGTGGCTCTTGACCTCAGGGTCGTGAGCTCAAGCCACACACTGAGTGTAGAGATTATTACACAAAAATAAATGACCTTTTAAAAAAAACATGTCCAAACTAATAATCCAGCTGATTTTATAACCTCCAGTTCATTTCAAAACTAACAGAGCAGAAAGAGAATCCTGAACCCACAGTCTTGTTTTTCTTGTTTGTTTTTTTTCAAACTGCTAGTATCAACCCACTACTGGGTCACTAAATCAACATAGAAGATAATTTAAAAGCACTTTTTAAAACCTAGAATAGAGGGGCGCCTGGGTGGCTCAGTCGATTAAGCACCGAACTTCGGCTGAAGTCATGATCTCATGGTTTGTGGGTTCGAGCCCTGTGTCAGGCTCTCTGCTGACAGCTCAGAGCCTGGAGCCCACTTTGGACTCTGTGTCTCCCTCTCTCTCTGACCCTCCCCTGATCACACTGTCTCTCTCTGTCTCTCAAAAATTAATAAAATGTTTAAAAAATTTTAAATAAAACCTAGAATAGAATGGAATGTGGTGAGGTGGAGTAGAATGAAATGGAAAAAAAATATTGTAGACTAGACTAGAACACTACAGAATAAGATAGAAGTAATATTCTACCTGCTTATGGCAGGTGTAAGCATTGCTCTAAGAAATGTTAAGGTTTTGCATACACATGTGAACTGGGTAGCAATGTGAAAAGTATTCCTTACTGTGCACTCAGACACTGAATCATTTCTGCTCTATTTTACTCAACATGAACAGTCTTCAAAATGTGGTATTTAAGAGACTACTGAGACATTTAGCATTTTCAGTTGTTTTATACCTTACCTGTTCAAAACTAAATTGCTCTTCCTGTAGCGACTTATTTTTGCCATTTCAAACATTCCATAAATCCATTCTACAGACATTCAGAGAAGGAAACCATTATCTTTGAAGATAATAGTATAACTTTATAACAACTCTTTTAACAATTCTGGTAGCATGAGACTGCATTGGGTAAAATCCCAAATCAAAATACCTCTTAAAGGGGTGCCTGGGTGGCTCAGTCAGTTGAGCACCCGACTTTGGATTTCAGCTCAGGTCATGATCTCAGTCTGTGGGATCGAGCCCCTCGCTGGACTCATGCTGTCAGCACAGAGCCTACTTAGGACTGTCTCTCTCTCTCTGCCCTTCCCGTGCTCAGGTGCACATGCACGCATGCACTCTCACTCAAAAATAAACATTTAAAACAAACAAAAATACCTCTTAAAAACAAACAAACAAAAAAAACCTCTTGGTAAAAATAGAGAGGTACAGTGTTTTTCTAACTTTCCTTCTCTAATCGTATCTATAACTATTTAATTTTCTTTCCAGTTGGATTATCTAAAATTTTCTTTTGGGGCACCTGTCTGGCCCATTCAATAGAGTATGCAACTCTTGATCTTACGGCTGTGACTTGAAGCCCTATCTTGGGCATAAATCTTACTTAAATAAATAAATAAAATAAATAAA
Source organism: Suricata suricatta (assembly GCF_006229205.1). NCBI lineage: Eukaryota > Metazoa > Chordata > Mammalia > Carnivora > Herpestidae > Suricata > Suricata suricatta. The sequence continues at coordinate 113,342,696 of NC_043706.1, read as the reverse complement.
TAAAGATAAAATTTTCTTTTGTTAGGCGTCACAGACAGGGCAAAATTGAAAATTATACAAGAGCTGGGCAAAAAAGAAAAAGAATCCTGGGACTACTTATTGCTATAGAACAGTTTTATTTGCCCTTGTAATAAGTTTATTATTACTATTTTTTAATTCAGTGAGTCCTGCAGATTTGTGATCAGGGTTACACACTGGGCCCAATACCTCTTTTCCCTGGTTTGTATATTTTCTTTGTTTTTTATTTGCAAATTTTATTGGTATAGACAGAACATAAAATCCTCTTTCCTTATCAAACTTCATTTTATCTCTAACTTTGAAATCACAATCTAAGTTCTAAAATATAATCTGCAATTATTCTTTTAATTTACTTTATATGAAAATATAATGAGAAAAGTATTCATGTAGTATCTAGTTTACTAAGAAAGGCATTAAGGATCAGTCACCACAGAAGCAAAACGGAGAAAGCTTTGGCCACGCGCCCTGTCATTTACTGGATTAGAGATCGTAACCTCATCTCATAAGTTTAATTCATTACACTGCTAATTTTCATAACGATTTCATGAGCCATTTCAATGTGCCCTAATGAATCTGGTTCTGTTGATAAAGGCTGAAATTCTCTGATTCGTGCATGTGTTTTCTTATCCGAAGCACATGTCGTTTTATCCAAATTATCTAATTTTTCCTTAGATTTTATTTATTCCCTCAAAAAAACCACACAAGAGAATGAATTATGGGAGAAATTAGTTTAATTGTTATTGTTGGTTGGTTTTTTTTCACATTTCCTCTTAGCCAAAAGGCTGGAAACAGACTAGACTCTTTGCTGTGATAATCTTTTCTTTTTTTCTCCATGTCATGTAAGCAGTCAGAATCTTTGAAGTAACCATTCTTAAAACTCCTCAATTTATGACTTAGAATATTACCTTCTCTATTTCGTAGTATTATTCCCCCTCATTATCTGAGTAATTTTAGCAAATTACTAAAACTTAAAAAAAATTTTTACTTCTCTCAGAGTTTCTCTGAGGATTAAGAAAACATAAAGCATTTAGCAATGTACTAGATTCCCTCGATAATATGATTATAAAATATATTCTCAAGATGAAATTTTTTTAAATATTTAATTTAGCAAGTACACATTGGCAAACCTTTGTTGAGACTTATAAAAATTTACATGTATTAATAAATTGAATAATCTCAACTCCTGAAATAGCTACAATTATCATGACAATCTTCTTGATAATGAGATTAAGCCTAGACACTTCCTCAAAGGACACAAAAAGAGCATGGTGCTGGGAAAACTGGACAGCTACATGCCAAAGAATAAAACTGGATCACTTTCTTACACCAGACATAAAAATAAACTCACAAAATAAAATAAATATGAGATCTGAAACCATAAAACCAAAAGAAAACACGGGCAGTAATCTCGTTGACATCAGTTTTAGCAGCATTTTTCTAGATGTCTCCTCAGGCAAGGGAAACAAAAGCAAAAATAAACTATAGAGACTACACCAAAATAAAAAGCTTCTGCACAGCAAAAGAAACCATCAACAAAAGAAAAAGCCACCCACTGGATGGGAAAAGATATTTGCAAATAATATATCCAATAAGGGGTTAATAGTCAAACTATATAGTGAACTTATACCACTTGACACCAAAAAAAACAAACAAACAAACAAACAAAAACAAAACGAAGACAAAAAATTGAAACATGAGCCAAGAACCTGAAGAGACACTTTTCCAAAAAAGACATACAGATGGCCAACAGACACATGAAAAGATGCTCATCAGGAAACTAATTATCTGGACACTGCAGATCAAAACCACAATGAGATTTCACTTAACACCTGGCAGAAGAGCTAGAATCAAAATGACAAAAAATAAGAAGCATTGGCAAGGATGTGGAGAAAAAGGATCTCTTGTGCACTGCTGGTTGTATGCAGGTTCATGCAACTGCTGTGAAAAACATTACAGAGGTTCCTTAAAGGGGTGCCTGGGTGGCTCAGAAGGTTAAGCATCTGTCTCTTGATTTCAGCTCAGGCCATCATCTCATGGTTTGTGAGTTCGAGCCCCATATCCCATGCTTGGGATTGATATTGATATCTCTCTCTCAAAAATAAATAAACTTTAAAAAATTTAATTCAAAAACAGGAATACCATATCATCCAATAATTCCACTAGTGGGTGCTTACTTACCTAAAGAAAATGAAACTGCTAATTCAAAACACATATGCAGCCCTACATTTACTGCAGCATTGTTTATAATAGCCAAGATACAAAAACAATGCAAGTGTCCATGGATGGATGAATAAAGAAGATGTAAGTATATTTATACAATGGAATATTCATTACCAAAAAAGAATGAGATCTCGCCATGTGCAACAACATGGATGGAACTAGAGGGCATTTATGCTAAGTGAAATAAGTCAGACCCAGAAAGACGTAAAAATCATAACATGTAATCTAAAGAAACAAATAAAAACAGACTCTTAAATACAGAGAATAAACTGACGGTTGCCAGAGGGGATCAGTGAAATAGATACAGGGGATTAAGAGGTACAAACTTCCAGTTATAAAATAAATAAGTCATAGAGTTAAAAAGTACAACATTGGAGAAACAGTCAAAAATATTGTACTAATGCTGTATGGTGACAGAGGGTGACTACACTTATCATGAAGAACACAGAGTAATGTACAGAACTGTTGAATCAGTATGTTGTACACCTGAAACTAACATAACATTATATGTTAATTACACTTCCAAAAAATTATTTGGGGGGGCAGAGATGGGCAGAGGCAAGGAGGGGGAGAGGTAAGGTGAGAGAGAGAGAGAGAGAGAGAGAGAGAGAGAGAGGGAGGGAGGGTGGGGGAGAGAGACAGGATCTTAGACTTCATGCTCAGTATGAAGCCCGCTACGGGGCTCAATCCCAAGACTTTAGCTGCAATCAAGAGTCAGATGCTCAACTGACTAAGCCACCCAGGTACCCCCCAAAACAAGTTTTTTAAGTTTATTTAAATAATATCTATACCCAGCATGAGGTTTGAACTGACAGCCAGCTGGGGGGGCGCCCCCAAAAAATTGTTTTGAAGAGAAAGTATAGAGCCCTGACAATCTGACTCCACAGCCCTCGCTTATAACCACTACATTTTAACACTATTAGAAATAATGTTAGTGGACATGACGAAAGAGGAATGAGTTTATTCAACTCTCTATTTACTGAATCAAAGAAGCTTACATTTTTAAAAGCAAGTTTTTAGGCACATTTAAAAATTCCAACTGTAGGGGTGCCTGGGTGGCTCAGTCCATTAAGCATCTGACTTCAGCTTGGGTCATGATCTCACTACTCATGGGTTCTAGCCCTGTGTCAGGCTCTGTGCTGACAGCTTAGAGCCTGGAGCCTGCTTCTGACTCCCTTTCCCTACTCACACTCTGTCTCTTTCTCTCTCTCTCAAAACTAAACACTTAAAAAGTTTTTTAATTCTAATTGTATTTTTTCATAAAAAGAATAAAAAACACTCATAAAAATTTGAAAATTAGAGAAAGGAACCAAAATATTGCTCAAAAAAATCACTATCTTAACACAACCATTGTGAATTCTAGTGACATGTCACACAAAGGATTTACACCATTGTGAACAAACAGCCCATATTTTTTTCCACCTAATTTTTCACTGTGCGTTTTAGGTAGGATATTCCTCATGACAGTTTTCAGAAATATTATTTTCATAACATGTAATTGCATAATGTGTGACTTAAGGCATTTAGTATAGCTTATTCAATCACTCTCTTATTTTGGACATTTGGGTTTTTTTCCCATATTTCCACTATTTCACAGACACTGCAACACATATTTATGAATAAAACCTCTTTCCACAAGCAAGACTATGTCCTTGCATGGGGAATCCCATGAGTGTATGTATCCCATGTGTGAACATTGCTGGAGATCCCAACAAACTCCATTCTAAAAAGACTTAGTACATTGTCACAAGCAGTGTAGATAGGACATTAATAGCATTACATATTATTTTGAAAAGATATTGCCAATCTGATAAGTTATAGCCACCTTTTAAGGTATACCCTTTAATACATCTGAATTTGGGTAACTCTCCATGCATTTATTTGCTAACTGAATTTTATCTTCCACATCCTTTGCCCAGCACCAATATTACCTGACACACTAGAGGCACTCATTGTGCTGAATGAATTAATGTACTATTGGGATTTTCCAGGGTTTTTTTCCCTTGTGTATTTTTTTAAAAGAAAAAGATAAAACCTTTGTATTATTTGACACAAATATTTGCCTCAAGCCCCTTCATAAAAATTTGGAATGTGTACTCCCATGCTTCCTCAATTATTTAAAGAGGACACAGAACATAACTGATCCTTTTTTTTTTTTAAGTTTACTATATATTTTCTTAGTAATCTCTATACGGAATAGGGGGCTCAAACACATGACCCCAAGATCAAGAGGCAAGAGGTATTCGCTCTTCTGAATGAGTCAGCCAGGTGCCCCTACTTTATCCTTTTCTAAAATTGACTCTTTTAGAATCGTTGTTTAAAATTCCATAAAGAGGGGCGCCTGGGTGCTCAGTTAGTTGAGGGTCCAGCTTCAGCTCAGGTCATGATCTCATGGTTCGTGAGTCTGAGCCCCACGTCGGGCTCTGTGCTCAAAGCTCAGAGCCTGGAGCCTGCTTCAGATTCTGTGTCTCCCTCTGTCTCTGACCCTCCGCTGCTCATGCTCTGTCTGTCTTTCAAGAATAAATAAATGTTAAAAAAAAATGAAAAAACAAAACAACGTAAAGACCCACTTCAGCCAACCAGGCCACACAACACCTAATCGTGACACAGCACTCACCCTCCAGGTAAGAGGACTGGCAGTGCCTCAGACCCTCTGAAGCAGGCATTTGGGGAGGAGTTTTCTTATTGGCAAGGGATCTCCTTCCCACGGTGTTCTTGTTAGCACTACTTTCCTCATCACTCTGCCAGGGTTTCTATCGGCAAGAATGTCTTGGCAGTTAACTCACACTTTCCACCCACCAAAGGAAACTGAAAGAACCAAAGGCAACAACCAGCAACTTGAAAATTTTAAGGTTGTCATCTACCACAGGCCAGTAAACTGGTTAAATTTCCATGTTAATAAATGTAAGAGAAAGTCGTGCAAAGTCCATTCAAACCACAAACCAGTTCTGGATACAAATGCTATTCCTATCTCTAGCTTAAGTTGAAAGGCTGACAACAAAACTCCCAGTGTTTGTGCATTTCTATAAAAATCTCATGTCACAGAAACTAGCTAGTTGTGTCTAGTATGCGAAGAATTTTAGTATTTGTTTCTAGTGTCTTGGTCGACGCTATTATAAAAATGAGAGAGAACAAACTGTCCCCAAATAACTAAGGGATATGTTTCAAAGCTTTTGTAAATAGCACTGGTGCATTATTTTATGTCTTTAATGGCTCTCTTACACACATTACCTCCTCTGGTCTGTAAATCAACACTGGGTGGGAAACGGGATGGGAGTCCCTACGGCTCATAGTCAAAAAGTCCAGCTCATACAGTGTAAGTGTCCAGGGTTACACGAGTAGAAAATGAAATAACCACACTGTACGTTGGAGCTTAGAATTGAAAATTATCTTTCAACAAAAATAATATTGTACACGGTGGTTTGGAGTCTAAACTAACCCACTAACCCTCTAACTCACAAAGACTGAACTATCAAAAAGTATAATATAGCTAAAAATGGACTTGTGTGTGAGCCTGGGTAGCTCAGTCGGTTGAGCATATGACCTTGGATTTTGGCTCATGATCCCGGTGTTGTGGGATCGAGCCCTGCTTCAGGTTCTGTGATGAGCATGGAGCCAACCTGGGATTCTCTCTTTCTCTCCCTCTGCCCCTCTCCCTCTGTTCACAAGCACACACTGTCTCTCTCATTAAAAAAATAAATTAAAAATAAAAATTTTTTAAAAAGGACTCAGGCGTCTGAGTGGCTCAGTCAGTTAAGCATCTGACTTCAGCTCAGATCATGATCTCACAGTTTGTGAGTTCAAGCCCTGTGTCAGGCTCTGTGCTGACAGCTGAGAGTCTGGAGCCTGCTTCGGATTCTCTTCCTCCCTCCCTCCCTCCCTCCCTCTCTCTCTCTCTCTCTCTCTCTCTCTCTCTGCCCCTCCCCCACTCATCCTCTCTCTTTCTCTCTCTCTCAAGAAATGAATAAACATTTTTTTTAATTTTTAAAAAAGGACATGTGCGGATAGACCCAAGCCCCTAAATTACATGCTTAACACTTCTTTAGTAATAAATGTAACATACACTGCAGAGAAAAGATCCTATTTGCATAAACAATTCGCTAACCTTCCCAACGCCCATCCTCTGAAGCAGCAGCTAGTCAAGTCAGAGCAGGAAAGGAGTGCAGAGCCACAAACACATCCCCTTCCTTCTTTCTGGCCCCAGGGGTCATTGTTACTCCTTGCCAGGGGAGATCTAAGAATACAGCAGCTTCAGAAATAGTATTTGCTCTCCGGGATTCTGGCAGAATCTCGCCGTCAGTCCCAAGGAGAAGCTGTTCGTTCCAACAGAAGCTCCGTGTCAGTTACGTAAAGTCTTAAGTACCCAGAGCTGGAATGGTAACCAAGCTCCCCTCTTGTTCCCGCCTCACTGATGAGCAGTCCGGTGGGAATGATTCAGATTGCAACAGGGTTCAGGGCCAACAAGGGTGGATGGGAGGTGCTCATCACAAGCATGTAGGCAGGTTACTCAGGAAAATTCTTCTTTGTTTTATATCCAAATTAGGGAAAGTAGTGACATCGGAAAGAGGGGATTGCATTTTTTAGTTAATACTCAATTTATTCGCTCAAAAAGTAGGGAGCTAAAAGGAAGACACGATTAAGTCCTTGCTATTCTTGCCCCTTGTTTCCAAAGGATATCTTCTTGTACCTAATAGGTATATTCCTTCAAATGAAGGTTTCTCAAACAGCCGTAAAACCCCTAAAAGCTGTTCTTCTCTACAGGCCAGCTGGAAAGGAAAAGATCAGAAACCGTGCGGTGCCTGAGCAAACATCTCTTTCTCCTTCCTTTTCCCTTTGGATTATGGAATGGGAAAAAAATTACTGGAGACGTAATACATTTGAGGTATCCCTCTCACCTTACATCATCCCAAAACACAAATCAGGCCTGCTGGGTAGGAAGATAGGGAGACGGGGTGCAGTGTGGGTTCGGAGGCTGGACAAACACCAGAATCGCATGTGATGTTTAAAAACAAAAAAGATCCGCTGGCCTCACACAAAGGTGGAAAAGAGGACCCTGTGCTTTTCCATCACTGCACAGAAGATCCAGATGATCAGCGAAATCCAAGGACGGTTCATATCAAGGAAAGGACCCTGGATGGGGCATACTTATCCACCAGGCCTGTAGTCCTGCCAGGCCTCCCGGACGCCTCCCGGGTAGCCGACGAACACCACCTCCAGGTCAGACGCCTCTCCAGACACCCCCTCGCCCCATACGCCCCCACAGCACCCTGCACAGCACTCATCTCAAGACCTTCTAACTGTTCACCAAAGAAATGACTAACAAATCCGAAACCACAGATTCTGGAAGTCGTCGTTTTCAACTGTGCGAATGGGGTAATTAACTTCTCTATCGTAGAAATGAAGAGATTAAACTAACTTTTTAATGTTTATTTATTTATTTTGAGAGAGAAAACGCCAGGGTAGGGGCAGAGGGAGAGGGAGAGAGAGTCCTAAACAGGCTCCACACTGTGAGCGCACAGTCTGATACACAAGCTCGAACTCATGATCCCCGAGATCATGACCTGAGCAGAAACTAAGAGTCAGACGCTTAACTGACTGAGCCAGCCAGGCGCACCCTAATTGTTTTTCCAGACTGCCACCCGGCTTTATTGCTCAAAATGCAAACTAAACACTGAGAGTAAATAAGAACCCCAAGCAAGAGTCTACACCCATGGAGGCTGGACTGGGCCCAGCCCCTTCTGCCACGTGGACAGATGTTCCTTGGTGGCAAGGAACCCCACAGTGGGGGAGGGCCAACTGATTTCTTATGGATCCTCCAGTTAATGAACCTCAATCAAGATAAAACTGTATCAGGGGTGCCTGGGTGGCTCAGTTGGTTAAGCATCCGGCTTCTGCTCAGGTCATGATCTCACATTCGTGGGTTCAAGCCCCGCTTCGGGCTCTGTGCTGACAGCTAGCTCAGAGCCTGGAGCCTGCTTCAGATTCTGTGTCTCCCTCTCTCTCTGATCCTCTCCTGTTCCCACTGTCTCTCTCTGTCTCTCAAAAATAAAGAACATAAAAAAATTTAAAAAAAAAAGATAAAACTGTATCAAATGATAGCAAGGCTCTACAGAAGATGGCAAAGAAGCACACAGTATACAGTCAATAAACATTTGTAAACTACATTGGTGCTTTCGCCTATGTTCTATTCACCGGTAACTGGATAAGAGGCAAATCTGTCTTGTTTGCAGTACTTACCCGCACACTCATCTTGAATATCTATAGTGGCAAATGGCATGTCTATCAGAGAATCCATGGCATTAGCTTCAGATTCTTCTGATGTTTCCTTTTCTTTGGACACGTTTTCACACTCACTGGAATCTATTCCTCCTGTAACATATCAAAAAGAAAAATGTATTATTTAGCTTATTTTTAAAAATTATATCCTACGCTAAAACAAGTCAACTGAATTCAATATAAATTAACATCTTCTGAAAAATGATACAACTTGTATTCAAACATATTGCAAAGTTATATAATTATTATTTATACCATATTCTACATTTTGATAAATGCACTTTTATCTCAAGCAGTATTAATAAGTTTTTGAAGCACAGTATTCAACTCAGGGTTAGACAGAGTTAATTAACAGTCCTCAAGAACTTTTATAGCTATCTTTTCTTCATTCATTTTTCCCCGCACACTTTTTGAAAACAAACAAGCAACGTTTTGTTAGTCTCCTTCATGTTTATTTTTAACAATATGACTTATGTGGACTCACTCGTACAAGTTCTAACCTTTATTTTTTTCCAATAAAGACTTTCACATTTTTTCTCTCCATTATTACATTCACATTGGAAATTCATTTTAAAATGCATGGCTCTAAATATGCTTTTCCTAGGAATTCAAGGATTAAAGAGCAAAAGATCTTATAGTTTCCTTGACAGGCATCTCAAGGACATTTGCTAATATTAGAGCCACATTTCACATTTGGTCTTTGTTTTCTTTTCTTGTTACGGGTGGAACAATCTTATGTCTCAGGTGGAGGGTAAGGGAAAGAGGGTGTCTGTTCAAACTGATAAAGTTAATTGCAAAATGTATCAGTAGGTGGTAGTTCCAGTACCATTATTTTGCAACACTTTTATTGACAGAACACAAGTGTGGTTTGAAGTAGAACTGAACAAAATCTTGGGATAACTGTACTTACTAAAGACTAACTTACCATAAAAGGTATTAACGAGGTCATTTATTTCATTCTGTTGTAATCCTCTAGTTTCAAATATAATACCTAAAACTCACATTCCATTAAGAATATGGCTTATGTTTGCACTCACAGGTCTAACAGGAGAACAGGAGAAGCCTAATGGAGGACCAGGGGGAGGGAAAGAGGGAAAGAGAGTTGGGGAGAGAGAGGGATGCAAAACTTGAGAGACTATTGAATACTGAAAACAAACTGAGGGTTGAAGGGGGAGGGGGGGAAGAGGTGGTGGTGATGGAGGAGGGCACTTGTGGGGAAGAGCACTGGGTGTTGTATGGAAACGAATTTGACAATAAACTATTAAAAAAAAAGAAAAAAAGAAAGAATATGGCTTACAATACAGGGAGCCTGGGTGGCTTAGTGGGTTGGGCGCTCGATGTCAGATCAGGTCATGATCTAATGGGTTCATGAGTCCGAGCCCCGCGTCTGGCTCTGTGCGGAATGCTCAGAGCCTGGAGCTTGCTTTTAATTCTGTGTCTTCCTCTCTCTCTACCTCTGCCCTGCTCACTTGCTCGCTCTCTCTCTCTCTCTCTCTCTCTCTCAAAAATAAACATTAAAAAATAATAAAAAAAGAGTTGGGGAGGAAAGAAAAGAATATGCCTTACAATATACAATATAACTATCACTAATGGTCAGATTAATATATATACCCTAAAAATCTACATTTTTATTGCATTCTGAGTGATCTCTATTGTTCTCACATACACACCACACACACACCATTTTCTAGATATAAGCAAAAAATAAAAGATTTTCATATAACTTAGTCATGTTCAATACCAAAACAAACAAACAAAAGCATTAGTACATTCTTACTAATGATGCTATTTATCAAGTATGAGTGCCTGGCACTCAAGTGTTCAACAAATATTATTTTAGTATGAGTCTAATCATAAACTTACAACTACCTGAAATATGTGAGAACAAGCAAATGCTTCCTTCTCTTTTTATGCTTGCATTGAAAAATACAAATGCAGTTTATACCTAAACAAAAATTTTAATAGATCGATGCATATCTAGTACCTTTGGGCACTTGCAGCTTCACATAAAGAATTATCACTGACCAGCTTACACTTGAAAAGGTAGTAGCAAAGAGTACTTGGGCAGTTAAATAGGCACAAAGCTGAATGAAAATGAGAACAAAATGAAATAAACCTGACTTTTGTTTTTCTCTATTGTATCCTTAATCTAAGAACCTATTACTAAGCTCTGAAGAACTAACGTACACCATGGTCACTGTAATTAAATACTGTAGAATATACTTGAAAGTTGAGAGACCTTAAGCGTTCTCATCGGAAAAAAAGGATGTGAGGTGATGGGTGTGTCAACTAACTTGACCATGGTAATCCTCTCACAATATATTATAGAAAATCATCACACTGTACACTTAAAAATACATACAATTTTATTTGTCAGTTACATCTCAATAAACCTGGGGGGAGTGGAAGAACTCCGTGACATGAAACTGGCCATTAGCACTGACATTTCAATTGTAGCTCTAAAGTCCATGTGCCACTTGGAAATGCACTGGATTCTTGACAAAATGTGGAATGGCATACGAAGCTGACTTCTGGGCTCTAATAACACCTTTTGAAGGCAAAAGGAAGACTTGAACGGCATGATGATTTAAATTTTGTCATTTTCTAAATGAAAAAAGTTCTTGAAATACTTTTAGCTTCTCTCAAGCTCAGTTAACCAGCAGAGGACACGTGTGATGTGGGTCACTCTGGCCTCACCAAAAGCAGACTCAGGAAAGGACAATGATGATAACAGTGGCATTTAGGGACCCATGCGAGGCCAGCTAGCTGCTGTAACAGAAAGGGCTTCGTACCAGAAATTAGACGCTGGCATTCTAGCATCGTTGTGCTCCCCACTCAGGAGCTGTGCGATCCAGGCAGCAATACACACCAACTCTCCAGGCCCCATTTACCTCATCTCCTAAGTGACAAATTCTAAATCCCGGCTGCCCTTTAGACTCACCTGGGGCTTTTTAAAATTACCAATGTCTGGGTCCCACTCCAGGCCAATCAAATCAGGATCTCTGGAGATCAGGGCAGCTGCTGGTATTTTCTTAAAGCCTCACAGGGTGATTCTAGTATGCAATGGAAGTTTGAAAATCATGGCTCCAAAAGATCCCCTTTCAATTCTCCCACGCCTTGATTCTACACCACACCAAGAAGTGAGAACAATCAACGTAAAAGTAAAAACTCTGGGGCACTTGGGCGGCTCAGTCAGTTAAAAGTCCGACTTAGCTTAAGTTATGATCTCAGGATTCATGAGTCGAGCCTCGCACCGGGCTCTGTGCAGACAGCTCAGAGCCTGGAGCCTGTTTCAGATTCTGTGTCTCCCTCTATCTGTCTCTGTCTCTCTGTCTCTCAAAAACAACATGAAAAAAAGTAAAAACTCAGATCAGATGTTTACTGTTAGGGAAAACTTTCCTGATTCCCCAGCTCAGGGCTGAGTGAGGGAATGCCATCTCCTTCCTCCTGTCACAGTATAAATACACAATGTGGTAGGTGTCCATTAGTCTGTCTTCTCCTTTAGACACTAAGCTAAAGTAATCATATATAACTTACCACCCATACTGCGACACTTTTGAAAGTGAAAGGGGACACATTTCGTAATTACACCCCTATCAAGAAGTATGATCCCCATATTCTAAGTTCCGTAAGTGCCACATCTTCTCATTTTATTCATCAGTGCCTAGTACAATGGCCAGCTCACAATTGGTGACCAATACATTTGTACTGAGTGACTGGATAAGCACACACGGTTAATAAGCCACTCAAGTTATACTGCAGTGTGGCTACTCAATGCCCACGAACAAAATCATTTCTGGGGTTTAAACGGCAGCTTCAGCACATCACAGATTCTCCTTTTCACAGGATGATGAAGGAAAGGTACCACCATCCCATTCGACATAAAAATAAAAGGTAAAGTATATGACTTGCTCAATATCATTCTCCATCTTGCTAAATAGAGCACATACAAACTCTTGAGTGCAATGTTATGTCAAAATCAACAGTCTAGAACTTGAAACACAGACTTCGGTCCATTAAACTACACAACAATAGAAACCATTTTCGTAGATATGAATGATTAAATCAGAAAAAAGAATACTGCTTTCAAATAGCTCTTGAAGAAATTGCTGGTTGCTCTCCAGAGCGATGTTTCTCAACAGAGTTCAAATCTAGAAGCCTTCCTCCAGTTCTCTAAGCTCCAACTGTTTGGGCAAAGGTGGCAGACTTGACCTAAAGACATCCATCCTAACACTTTTTTACAGAAGCTGGAAGGATTCTGCTTTTGAAAAACTGTCTTGGGGCGCCTGGGTGGCTCAGTCGGTTAAGCGTTAAGCTTCGGCTCAGGTCATGATCTCATGTTCGTGGGTTCAAGCCCCACATTGGGCTCTGTGCAGACAGCTCAGAGCCTGGAGCCTGCTTCAGATTCTGTGTCTCCCTCTCTCTCTGACCCTCCCCTGCTCACACTGTCTCTCAAAAACAAATTAAAATTTTTTTTAATATATTTTAAAAAAAGAAAAACTGTCTTAAAATAACTGACTCTCAAATAATAGCATTTAAACCATAAACTAGTTGCTTTGAGCACTTAAAACTTGCTCTAACCATAGTTGAAATTCTATCTTTTGCACAAATCCAAATAAGAATGATGCTAAGTGTGTTCGTAACAAAAATGAGGAGAAACTGGGAAACTACTCCTACTAAAAACAAAAGCTAACACTTGAGCATAGAGTAACGTCAGGCAAGGCTGGAAGCACTTTATAGATAATGACTCATTTAATCCATATTACCATGCTATCAGGGAGATACTATCAATCAACTGATTTTACAGACTAGCCAGTTAAGTAACTTGCCCAAGGTTACAGGTAGGTCTGGGGCTAGAATTTGAATTCTGTCACTCTGCTGTCAAAACTTCTTTTCTGACCATACATCCGGCTGCCTCTTAAACATACATAGTTAATAGAGCTGTAAACTGAGGTAATGCTTTCAAGACACAGGCTGCCAAAAGATCAGGAGCTATAAAAATGTTCTTCTCGTTCATACATCTGTATCTATCATATATATTGACAGACTCACCACAGCTTTGTTTAAAGAAAAAGTGTTACAACTTAATAGCCTAGTAACAAGGAAATAAAGCATACTCACTCAAATGACAACCAAGAATAATGGCTATGATGACTACCACAACAAAAACGTTTACAACTAATATTGACTTTTTAAAGCAAATACAATATTGCATATGTTCTATATACACAAAGGCTAAAGGAAATAAATTATTCCTAAATGTTGACATAGCCATATTCAATAGATTTGTATTTTCCCCTTTCTGCTATTCAAATGTTTTAAATAAAATATTACTTTTATAAAAAGTTAATGCATGATACATATAAAACATATTATAAAACTATATATTAAGTATACACTAATATTCAAATACATGTGCACTTCAGCAAATGACTTTATTAAAGACAAACCAAAAGAGGATACCCTTTGTCACACACACAAAAAGGCAAGTTTCCTATTTGGATATAAAATGTGACTTCATTAGGCAAGATTCTTCTACCCAGTCTGCTAGTTATATTCCCCAAGACCCAATGGAAAGGGTCACTGCGATCCACGCTACTCCTGGCTTAGCTACTAAAAATAGTAGCACCTTACATCTAGATAAGTGTTGAGCTGTGTGATAATCAACAAGTCAACTTTGCTTTCCTCTTCACAAAAAGAGAACAAAAATACAATCTATTACTGGTAAGAAATAAACAAAATAAGCTAATACAGTGTGAAAAGGAATGTAAAGAGGCGGTAAACCCCAAGATGATCTTAAACTTCGCTAGGGTGCGGGAAAGGGCCATATGTGCTATCAGTATCCCGGACTGCAAGGACACACACTAAGCAGGGCGCCCGGGGTGTGGGTCTCCTTTCTCCCGGACTATCCGCCCCCTCCTGCACCCCCACCCACAAGGTCTTAATCCTTTCATTCCCATAACAATTGCACACAGATTTCTATTAGTTAACGGCTATCAGGTAACACATATTAACCTTTTAAGGCTCTTTGTATCCTTTTATGCGTTTATACTACAAATACCTCGCAGGGAGCATCTATTCTCTAATTTTGGCTTTTGGTCTCATTCACCCCAAGTCCAATCCCTCGCTCGCTCGATCCACAAAGTTCAGTTCACAAGAAATGCGGACTTAAACTGGAAATGAATTCTGGGCCCTACTACAGATTTGGCGCCAGTTTAAAAGAGGTCATTTCCACACCTACAATAAAATTCTACATGAAACAGCGTGGTAGCTCGGGTCTTTGATGTCTGCCATAGACCAGGGAAACCTCAGTTTTGTGGGTTTCGTGGACCACACAAACACCGTCGGGG
>NC_043706.1:113312180-113327732 GCF_006229205.1 Suricata suricatta | reverse complement strand
TGGTACCCGGATTGGGGCGAGCGACGCCAGCGCCGCGCCGGGAGGGCGGAGGGGCCGCCGCGATCGGCGCCCGCGGAGATTTGGGGGCGCCTGTGTGCCCCACGGCGCTGGGTCCCCGTCTGCGCTCCCGAGCCGGCGGCCTCGCGGCCTTTGGCAGCCCTCGGTTATTTCCGGCGGCCTGGCCTTTCCCGCCCCAGGCTTTGGGAGTAGGGTGAGACTGGGACCCGCCTCCGAGCGTTGCGTGGCCCGCGGTTCCCAGTGATCCATGTATTTAGTTTTGCGAAGAGTTTTAAAAACAGTTCTGATTACAAAATATTTGGAAAGAGCAAGATGTACAAGAATGAGACCATGTCCATCTGTATAATTAGTTGTCTTATTGAGTTTGCTTAAAAAAAAAGGTCAAATTGTGGCAAAGTCTCTTATTGTTAACAATGGCTTTATGCCTAGAAATAGAAACCGGCTGATTTTTGTAGATTAAGGCACTGGTAAAATGGGAGGAAAAAGCAGTTTACTTATTTGGGGGGAAAGGGGGTACTTTTGACCTTGGAACAGAATTCTACTGGACTTTTAAGTGCAAAAAAACCATGCAGTAAAGAAAAATTAGATGCACTCCTTAAATTACTGTAGCCTATTTAGCGGATATCACTTGATTTATCTTGAATGCATCCTAGAATGTGAATGGAGGCAAAAAAGACTTTGGTACAATCACAATAGTTGACAAAAAGACCATACACAGAAGTAATAAAGCTTGTTAGTTACTCTGATTCTAAAATGATTCTAGCAAGTTGAGTATTTGATTTGCACATTCAGAACAATTATGGGCAGATTAACGAGGTCCAGCGGGTTCCTCTAACTCTCCTGAGGTTGTGCAAGTGAGTAAGACACTTTCTCTTAAGGAGCTGATCACCTAAGAACAGAGAAAGTAACAGAGAAAGAAACATGAGTATCTGCAATAAGTAATAAAACTAAAAGCTGCAAAACAAACAAAAAACAATCCACGCTTATTTTGAAGGGGATAAGAATATGTCGCCTCAAAATATGTCACTCTAACATTAAGATTTGGAACAGAGTAATTGAGAAACTGCAATGAAAGAACTGTCCTCCCCCTTTCTATGAAAAGCAACACATAAATTTCATTTTGTGAAGATGACATAACATACATTTCCATTTGTAAAGATTTCCCCCTTTGGGGGAAGAGGGGAAAGTCATACGGAAGAGAAGAGTAATTCTGACGTGCATAAGGAACTTTACTTGACAACGCTTACTTACCAAACATTTCCTGGTCACCACCTGAAGGCAGAGACAAAGTCTGTATTTCCAAGTGCATAGAGGTTACTCAATGTATAGTTGTTGAATGAAACTTTCATAAGCATCAGATCTGTTTAAGTAGTTAGATTTGTCAAAAAAAAAAGCAACACACCCAAATAAATGTCATAAAAAGGAAACGGTATCATAAGGAATAATATCCTAAAGCTTCACCAACCTGAGGCTAAAAAATAGCTGTCATTAACTTTAACATCTGACTGTTAATTTCTGCTCCTGCCAGAACTCCAGCCCCTGATGAAATACCTCCAACATACCTCTGGGGTTCTAAATGGTGTCTGACATCACTAATGAATCTTCCAGGCTGCCATCAGTCCTCGGCCTTTGCCTCACTGAGCCTTTCTCGTTCAGTCTCCTTTCCAGGAAGCCCTCTATCCTCACCAGACATCAGCTGATTGGTGGTTCACCTGGCCACATGGCAACAATCCTCATGGTTACATTCTCTTGCAAATGAAAAGACCAGTTCTTACCCACATGCTATACATTCTGCTTGGTGATGTTGAGTGAGACAGAGACAATAGACACAAAATGGAGTCACTTATGCTAAATCTCACATCAGTAAACCAGGACTTGATAACTCACCTAATTACAGTTTCAACCTTTCCCAGCAATATAATCTTAAATCAGTAAATCTGGAATTTCCTGGTCAGCACTGGTGAGGTAATCTACCTGTTGACCCCTTCCAGCCCCCAAAGAAAGATAACATAACCTACCCTTTACTTGTCCCTGCCCCCTTTTGCCTCTAAGAGTCTTAAATTTTGTTCAGGTTTTCGGAGCTCCTTTTTTTTTGGTAGATGGTATGCTGCCTCTATTCATGAATCATTGAATAAAGTAAATTTGATCTTTACATTTATTCAGTTGTTAACAATGGATTTGGGATACACAGAAGATTACTTGGACCGCTGAGAATTAGAGAATTCATTGAGATAGCATGTTCCTTTTGTTAAAAACAAGACAATAGGCCCAAAACAGAGTCAGTTATACTAAGCCTCATGTCACCACACCAAGACTTGTCATAGTTTCAACTATCCTAGACATGGAATCTTAAACCAGTCAATCAGGAGTTGCCTGACCAGCATTAGTTAGGGAATCTGCCTGAGCGACCCCTGCCTACCCTTAAAGGAAAGTAGCCTTGCAATCATCAATCCAGTTTTTGCTCCTAATATAACTTCCTTGTTTCTCCTCCCTTCTGCCTGTAACAGTTTTTCATTTTGTACAGATCCCAGAGCTCCTTTCTATCTGCTAGATTGGATACCACCAGCTTCAAATCAATTTTTGCTCAAATAAACTCTTAAAAATGGAATCTGGCTCAGTTTATCTTTTAACAATTCACATAGTCTTTTTCCTCCCCTGAAGATAGCATACAATGAGTGCCAACATCACTGGATTGGAAAGGTTGCGGTTCAAGCTGCAACAACACTCCTGTCTCACCACCCCTCTGACCGCCCCTCAGGGCCTACTATGAAGTTGGCTCATTCATCCAGCCAACTCTGTTCTGTATGGTGAGTTCCCTCTTCAGGTCCCTCAATTCTCTTTTGTGCTGTGGTCCTGTCCCCATGCATTTCTACTAAAACAGTTGTTGCTGCTTTAGCTTTTGTCCTCGAAGCTTCTTTGGTTCTCCTAATAAACTATACCTACAAATGGTTATCAAGGAAAATGAAATTATGTGGTTCAGAAAGACATAGTCACGTATCAGTAGAAAGTCAACTGGGACCCTTGGTCACCCAGGGCAACTCAGGATGACCTTTCATTTTGTTGGACAAGGAATATGTGTTTAACAAAATATGTATGCTTTTTTTTTTTAAAGTATATTTGTTTATTTTGAGAGAGAGAGAGAGAGAGCACATGCACAAGCAGGAAGGACAGAGAGAGAGAGAGAGAGAGAGAGAGAATCCCAGGCAGGCTCTGCACTGTCAGCAAAGAGCCTGACCCAGGTCTTGAACTCGAGCCACTCCGGCACCCCAAAAGACATATGCTTTTACATTAATGTTTGAGTGTAACATTTACTTAAGAAGTCATTGTTTTGGAGCACTGGGTGGCTCTGTCGTTTAAGCATCTGACTCTTGATTTTGTCTCAGGTCATGTCTCATGGTTGGTGGGGTTGAGCCCTAAGTCAGTCTAAGGTCCTAAGCATGGACCTGCTTAGGATTTTCTTCTCTCACTCTTTCTCTCTCTGCCCCTCCCCTACTCGTGTGCATACATGCACAAGCTTTCTATCTCTCTCTCTCTCTCTCTCAAAATAAATTTTAAAAAATCACTACATCCATTTAATAATAGATTTATTTCAGTAGCCAGACACAGTTATAAGGTCTGAAAATATTAAATATTCAAATGCAGTATTTAACTTATTTTAAATACTTCTGACTTCAGATTTCTAATTTCTAACTTAAGTAACATGTTTTTTACAATCTTTAAATGCAGAAAAACCCATAGAATAATATTCAAAATTATAATACATCAAGCAGAAGTATATCTCTCTAGAAACAGACGTGCATAGACACATACGCACACACACGTGTGTTCGCTATAGCATATATTTAATAAACATAGAATGATGTGGCATCTGGCCTTGTAACCTGCTTTTTTCCTTGCAATATGTTGTGACTAATTTCTCATGTCGTTAAATATTGTTTTATACCATAATTTCAAGGCTGAACTTTATTTATTTATTTATTTTTTTGGTTTGGTTTTTGCTTTTGTCTCAATGGCTGACTCTTAAATCTTTATATAAAGGTGTATCCTGGAGTAAACAATACTCATTCATCCTATCTCTGCTGTATTACTCTCTGCATTACTCCAGCAGCTTTCCTTGCTTACGTGCATTTTAAGGATAAGGACTGAGCCTCAAGCGAGGAGGCCCATACTTGGAAGGTTCCCTAACGCTGCTGACACGTACTCGCCCTATCGGAAAGAGGCAGAGACAAGCGCTCCTGTTCACAGGTGCCTCATATACATCCAATGCCTCACGATTATTAGACACCTCTTGGTCCTTCCATCCTTTTATATATGTATCTACATTTAACATGTACATATTTCACTTACTATTGATCTGTATGTAATTCATCTTGGTTCATTCATTCCATCTTATATAACAATAGAAACAATTTTAACAGCTTTCTTCTATAACAGATCTGAATATTCTTCTGTAACAGATCCAAAGTACAAGTGCGTATTACAGATCTCTGACACAATGCTCTGACTGGCCGATCTGCTGCCGTTTTAGCCAACCTTTCTAACCCACCTTGGATTTCAATTTAGCATCAGAAAGTCTGACCTTAACTTTGGGGTGTTATTTACTTCTAGTTCTGAATAGCTCCTATTCTGTTTCCAAGGTAACAATAAAAAGAAAAGGCTGTTTACCTGTCTAGATACTCCTCTTGGTTCTAAGATTTGTACTTTTCCCACCCACTTAGCTCATTATTTAAATTCCTTTACTTGGAATGTATCTTTGTATTCACCCTTACATTTTTTTCTTCTTGATTCCTTCAAAATTAATTAATTTGTTGATTTATGTTTAGTTTGTATATAAATTAATTTATGTGTGTGTGTACATATACATAATGAAGGGAACGACAG
The DNA here is from genome assembly GCF_006229205.1 of Suricata suricatta. Lineage (NCBI taxonomy): Eukaryota > Metazoa > Chordata > Mammalia > Carnivora > Herpestidae > Suricata > Suricata suricatta. The sequence goes on along the minus strand of NC_043706.1, from coordinate 113,322,833 downwards.
AAATGGGATCTCTCTTTGGCTATGTGTTTACCAGAAGGTCTCTGCCACACTTGGCATATCCTTGGGGCCAATAAGTGTCCTCACTCACCTTCCTTTTCCTTCCCTGGAGTTTTTTTGTGGAGAGCCCTAACATCTGAATTTCCATGGTAGGTATCCACAAAAGGCACCGCCTTCCTTCCTGCCCAAGACCCTTCACCACATGTATTACAGGTAGAGTGACCAACTGTCCCGGTTTTTGCCCAGAACTGTTCAGTTTTTGCACAGAAAGTCTCAAGTCCCAGGAAACCCCTTGGTCCCTAACTGAGACAATTGTCACCCTGATACAGATCAAGAGAAAAGAGATAATGTGTCCAAAGGATAAAAATTTCCATGGGCTAAGAAAGCCAGGAAAGGCTTTGCAGAGGAGGTAATATTTGAGACCTGGTCTGAAAATGAGTGGAGGAAGAAAGCTGGAGAATGGGGATAACACATTCCAAGCTGGGAGGCAGGACTGTGCAAGTAGACACAAAAGAGAGTGGGTCTACCAGTTTGACTGGTTCAGGTGGCAGAGGACTGGGAGATAAGGCTGGAAAATTAGGTTGGGACCAGATTATAGGAGGTCTTAAATGCCAGGATAAGCAATTGGGACTTAGAATGGGGGTTTGCTAAAGACCTCCGACCTTGGAACTGACATGGTGAAGGGTGGCTTTAGAAAGACACATCTTTCAGGACTGTGCAGGACTTATTGGAGAAGGCAGAGAGAGTCAAAGCCCCGAGTCTTATTAGTTCACTGGGATACTGTAGTCATCAAAGCATGAGGGGCAGAAACCTAAACTAAGATGTTAGCCCAAGAATGAAATGAAAGTGCTAGATTTGAGAGATTGCAAGACAATCCATGGCAAAACTACAAACAATAATGTGGAGAAAGAGAAAATTGATTGGTTGGCACCAAGACTTTAGAAGTGGGTGAATTGGGTGTTCCCAGAGGATGAGAAGTGAGAGTGGAGAGAGGGACAAGTTGAGCAAGCAAGATGACAGGAGGTGTGCACTGGGTAATGCGACCCTTCTCCTCATGCCTCGGGCGCCTTGAATAAAGTCAGTAATTACATTCACCAATTTTAGGTGTGAGTGATTTTGCTGTGAAAACCAAAGAGAAGACTGAGGAACATAGAGCATGCAAGGACTCCTGTGGTTAGCAGCTGGGAGGGTCTAATGTTTGTAAGCGCCTAAGAATTTGCAGCAATCGTGCATGGTTGGGTAGACTTTCACAGCCACCAGAATTTGAGCAATGTCAATCGATTTTGAGGGGTGGAAGTGCCCTTGAACTGGGTTCCATTTAAATGCCCATGGAACTCCATCAGTAGAGCATGCAACTCTTGATTTCAGGTTTGTGAGTTTGAACCCCACTTTGGATGTAGAGATTGCTTAAAAATAAAATCTTTAGGGGTGCCTGGGTAACCCAGTCAGTTAAGCATCTGACGTCAGCTCAGGTCATGATCTCACGGTTGGTGAGTTCGGGCCCTGCTTCCACAGCTCAGATTCTGTGTCTCCCTCTCTCAGCCTCTCCCCTGTTCATGCCTCTGTCTCTTTCTCTCAAAAGTAAATAAACATTAAAAATTTTTTAAATAAAAAAAATAAAAACTTTAAATCTTTAAAATAAAAATGCCCATGGAATTAATTAGTAGAGAGGTAAAGGAGAAAAACTGATTAATATTGGGGGTATAACATCAGAACTTGATGAAGGTGTTGATCTTAGAGGAGTGGGAGGGATTTGTAGGATAGATAAATTCTGGTAAGTTTTTGGATGGGGTTGTTTAAGGGAGCTACATTCTAAAGATGTCAGTTTTCTTGATGGAAATAGGTGCTAGACTCAATTGCTGGAAGGAGAAGACACTGAAGGGAGAATCCTGGTGATTTACAAGTTTTATAGATGTGTAAGTGTTCATAGAAACTATGGGTTTCTTTGAGGAGACTCAGGAAGAATGTATGGAGTTAGGAAATGATGGATGGAACACTTTCATCATCTTTCTGATTATAATCTGAATCTTTTTTTTTTAAATACATTTCATCAGCTGTTTGACTTATTACATTCTTCTTACATTTCTTCCTTTCCAGGTAAAAACAAGAAATAATCACTAAGAATATATTCATCAAGAACATGATTCTTTTTCTTCAAACAAAAGAGGATCATTTACGTATTATGAGGAATATGCTAGTTTGTATCATTACTTAGAGATAATAATGTTCTTATATTGTGGTCTTGAGATAATCTCTTTTTATACACTAAAGCAGTTAGTGCTTCTGATCACATTTTGGTCACATACCAAATATTGAGAATAGGCTTACCAGCTCCAGTTAGGCTTCCTGAATTTCATTAGTGCTGGGGGGTTCTCAGTTGATAGTTTATCCGATATGATTTAGCTCAAAACCACATGTTTCTTAGCTTTTCTTATCATATGCGTCATTTAAACTATCTACTTTCCAGTAGACCATTCTGCACGAATGATTTGTTATCGTTACTTTCTGGTAAGATCTACTGAATACTGAAATGAAAGTGTTAGGAGCTGGGTCAAATTCTACTTTGTGAATCACTAGGGTTGTGTTTTTGGTTTTTTTAGGGTTGTTTTGTTTTTTTTTGTTTTGTTTTGTTTTGTTTTACTATTTGTTGGTTTTGTTGTCCTCTTAATGTGCTAGAAAGTGTTGGTATGGTTTACATTTAAATTTTTCATTGTTCCATTTTAACTGTGTATTATAATTCTTTTTCAGGGAGATAGTAACAGACTAGATTAATAAGATACTAATTAAAGATTGCATATCTTTCCAAATTTAGTCACCTTGTTGCTTACTTGGCATACATGTTCCCCATTTTATAGTTGTGAAATTGATATTTAAATGCACAAGATGCACAAGATGGTACTGGTAAGACTAAACTTATTTGCATGCCCATCAGTATAATTGACAATTATGTGGTTTTCTTTGAATCCTGTATGGATCAGATGTTATAAGGAGAGGAAAAAAAAAATAGAAAAAATGTAAAAGTCCCAGAAAGAAATAGAATCAGAGATGGAGGAAATTTGAGTCTATTCTCCCTTACACAGTGAAAGATTTCCTTAGTGATAATCATCTATATCTATATGAATATATTACCTAACTGCTCTTTGCTTAAATATTGTGTGTTTTCAAATCAAAGAATATCTTTTATTTTCTGTATACCTGGCTATATAATAAAAGAAAGTCAAAATAATTATAATCAACAAGACTGTAAAAATCGCCTCATCATAAGGTGTTAATAGAACCTTGGGGTCCTCTGAGACTTTCAATCTTTATCACATTGTAATAACACAGTACATTTTCTTAATATAATTTCTATATATAGTTTATGCCACTTTTTCCCTTAATATATTTTCTAAAAGTCATTTCAAATAGATGTTTTTTATATATAGTCTAATTTGTACTATATTATGATGTTTTGTTGTATTCTACCATCCTTTATTTAACAAGTCCCTAAATCTTTATCATTTTGACAATGTTGGCTTCCAGTAGAATACACTAACAAATATCCTTGGACTTTTTTATTCTTCTTTCATTGGTATTATTTTCTTGATGCATACATCAAAAATAAATTTACCAAGTTAAGAGAAACTTGTTTGATTTTTATGACTTTTCTTAGTAATATATCATATTGTTCTACAGGGTTTTAAAAAAAAAAAGTGTAAAGACAAGGCATCTGCTCCCCCAAAGCACTCACTCTATTCGGTTTACTATTCACGTGGTACTTCCCAAGTGTTTACAGTTGTGCTTCTTTTCCACCCCAGCCCCCACCACCTTTTTAAAAGTAAATTCTACTCCCAAAATGGGGCTTGAACTTAAGACCCCCGAGATCAAGAGTCATATGCTCCGCCGACTGAGCCAGCCAGCCGGGTGCCACTGAAGTGGCACCTCATAAATCATCAGCATTGCTGAAATTTTTCTAAAAGCCAAAAATTTATCAAGTGCCTAATATTTTGCCAAAAATCCACTGGGTCTTGTACATAGGTAGCACAGTGGAATGGTTTAAGAGCATGGACTCGGAAAGCCAGATAACTACCTGTGATGGGCTTTTGAGGCAGGCCTCTCACACAGTTAAGCTTACCTACCAAATTAAGGACAAATTCAGTAGGCATTCGAGGCCCACCACCATTCATTATTGCACACTCTTTTTTATTAACTTATTTTTGAGACAGAGACAGACAGAGCATGAGCAGGAAGGGGCAGAGAGAGAGGGAGACACAGAATCCGAAGCAGGCTCCAGGCTCTGAGTGGTCAGCACAGAGCCCGACGGGGGGCTTGAACCCACGAACATGAGGTCATGACCTGAGCTGAAGTCGGAGGCTTAACCGACTGAGCCACCCAGGCGCCCCTGCACACTCTTTTTTAGTGCAATATTTGGGACATGCTTGTAGTATGTTTATCTGAACACTGTTTATCATGGTTTATCTGAAATTCACTTTTAACCTGCCATCTTCGATTTTTATTTGGTAAACTTGGCAACCCCACACATAGATAGCTTGAATTTGGCTTCAAACCCACTTAAGGATTTGCTAAGGTTACAGAGTTTCCATTCTACCAGGGCAAAGGTTGAGACACAGAATTTTGTAAGGTCTCCTTCAAGGTAGAGGTATTCTTTTGTTAAAATGTTTTAACGGTTTACTAATTTTGAGAGATAGAATGTGGCAGGGGGAGGGGCAGAGAGAAAGGGAGGGAGACAATCCCAAGCAGGCTCCACACCCAGCACAGAGTCCCAGGTGGAGCTCAATCCCACAACTGCAATGTCAGGACCTGGGCCGAAATCAAGAGTTGGCCAGTCAACGGCTGAGTTACCCAGGCGCCCCAGGTGGTTGTGTATCTTACGCACTCTTACTCAACACTCATAGTGTTGTTTGATAGAATCTCAGATCTATGCAGTGATTTTGCATAGATCCTTAACTGTATCTGCTGTCTTCTGCATACCATGTAATTTGCAAAATGTACACTCAAAAGTCCCTTCAGTTGATAGATAGGGTGCAAATCAGCACTACAGATCACATACTTTTCAGGACTTTTTGCTTTTCCTTTTTCTTTTTTTTCTCTCTTTTTGTTTTTTGTTTTTTTCTGTAGATCCCTGACTGTTCTGTGAATTCCATGAAACATTTATAAGTATTTTTATGTAATTTATCCAGTATTTCTAGTTGTTTTTGGCAGCAGGGATCAAGGAGAAGATGTTCTGAGCGGAGAGCCATTCAGAATATCTCAACTGATGTTCTATCAGAACCAGATATCCTAAATCCTTTGTTCTGGCTAACTCTGAAGTCTGGGATTCTCAGTGTCTCTTTTAAGTTTTAATATTCTTTACCAGTCATTAGGTCTAGCCCAGAGTATTTAGTATCATTTGACTTTGCTTTCACACTCTGCATAGCCTGGTGATCTGTCCAATGACAGACAATGGGAGCTTTCTCTGTGTTACATCTTATGATTTGAGCCACTACCACATTTTTTGCTACCGGTGCTCTTTCTCTGAGTTAGAACCCACGTCCCTATGTCCTAATCTCTAGAATTGTATAGAATATAAGCCAGTCTAGTGCTGTCACCACCAGTCCCCCGACTTGTCTTCTGATTTAATCCAAAGGAATACCATTCTTACTGGTGTTTCTGGAACCACACCTGAGACCCTCATGGGATTAGCCTTAGATTAGTTTTCTACTTGCCTTTAGGAAGACCAAATTTCAGGGTGAGGTTAGATTTCCCTGGGCATCCCTGCCTTCCTGGGTGAGTGAGCAGTTGCTTCTTTCTCCTCTTGGTCCTGATGTCAGTGTTTTAGCTTGTTTTTATTCTAGGTCCATCCAGCCCTGTACACTCTTGGTACCAGTGGTGTGTGAGGGCTGGTTCACACCGGATTGCAAGGGCCAGTTGTTAAACTTCTAGAACTGAGACCTAGTGAGTAAGACAAACTGCGATTAAAAATTAAATTACAGAGGAGCACCTGGGGGGCTCAGTTAAGAGTCCTACTCTTGATTTTGGCTCAGGTCATGATCTCACAGTTGTGAGGTTAAGCCCCACATCAGGCTCTGTGCTGACTATGGAGCCTGCTTGGGATTCTCCCTCTTGCTCTTTCTCTTCCCCTTTGCTGCTCATGCTCCTTCTCTTTCTCTTGAAATAAATAAATAAACAAATAAATAAATAAATATTTAAAAAATTAAATTATAGAAACTGACAGTTAAATTATACTAAAAATGATGGTAAGTATAAAGTTCTTAGAAGAAAACAGAGAAATCACTCTTTTTGCCTTGAGTTAGCATTATCTCTTAAATACAACACCAAAAGCCCAGATGACAAAAGTTACAAAGTAGGTAAACTGGACTGCATCAGAATTTAAACGTTTCATGCTTCAAAGGACACTACTAAGAAACTGAAAGTACAGAGGCACCTGGGTGGCTCAGTCGGTTAAGTGGCCGACTTTGGCTCAGGTCATGATCTCACAGTTTGTGGGTTCTAGTCCTGTGTAAGGGCTCTGTGCTGACAGCTCAGACCTTGGAGCCTGCTTTGGATTCTGTCTCCCTCTCTCTGTGCCCCTCCCCCACTCATGCTGTTTCTCTCTGTCTCAATAATAAATAAACATAAAAAAATCATTTTAAAAAGAAAGTACAGCCCACATAATGGGACAAAATATTTGCAAATTATGTATCTGGTAAGGACTTGTATCTAAAATACATTTTTTAAAACTCTTTTAACTCAACAATACTTTTAAAAAAATAACTACATTAAAAGACATAAACTATTTGAATATTTTACCAAAGATATACAAATGGCCAATAAGCACATGAAAAGATTGTCATCATTAGCCATTGAAGAAATGCAAATCAAAACCACAATGAGGTATCTCATACCCACTAGGATGGTTAAAATCAAAAAGGCAATAACAAATATTCGTGAGAACGTGGAGAAATTAGGAATGTCCAGAACAGGCATGTCCATGGAAACAGAAAGTAGATTTGTGGTTTCCTGACACTGGAGGGGAAGGGGAGCTGACTGGGAATAATCACAGGTGTAACTGAACCCAATCACTGAGACGAGTATGCAGCACGAAAAAGGGTTATTAGAGCAGCAGCCAAATGAGGAGACGGAGGGTGGCTCAAATCTGTCTCACCCGACTGAGATCAGAGTAAGTTTTTATAATCATAGGGGTTAGGTTGAGATTATATATATATATTGAAGAAAAGGCAGGAAAATGTATGACTGTTGATGAGAAAAGACAGAGCATGTGCATTGAGCAAACATACCTATAACATACATCCCATGTTCACTTGGGGTGGAGACTTAACATAACAGTGGCGCAAATTTTGGCATCTGACAACAGGAGGTCGTCTGTAGGACAAAGGGAGGGGCTGTGGGCATGCTCTGAGAGGTGGTACGAACTGGATGGGGTCTCGGGCTCTTTATTTCAGGGAAGGAATGCAGAGCCTTGCTTGTCCATAGGCTGGAACCATATCAATGACCTTCATTTGTATCAGCCCAGGCCACTGTGGAGATGGCTACCAGTTTGTTTAGCAGGGTCTGGAAAGAAACAATAGCTGGAAGGGGAAAAAAAATTTACAGAGAGGGAGGGAGGCAAACCATAAGAGCCTTTTGAATACTGAGAACAAATTGAGGGTTGATGAGGGGTGGGAGAGAGGGGAAAGTGGGTGATGGGCATTGAGGAGGGCACTTGTTGGGATGAGCACTGGATGTTGTACGGAAACCAATCTGACAATAACTTATATTTTTAAAAATAGAGAATCAAAAGGAAAAAAAAGAAAAAAGAAACAATAGCTGATTAGGGAGAAACAAGTCTTTGAAAAACAAGCTTTAAATTTCCCAGTGGTCTTAATTTCATTAATCCTATGGGACACAGTGTCCCAGAGTTTCTTTTCGGAATGTTGAAAATGTTCTAAAATTAGATTGTGGTGATGGTTGCACAACTCTGTAAATATACTAAAAAACCATTGAATAGCACACTTTAAATGGATGAATTGTATGGTATGTGGATTATATGTCAATAAGTTGTTAATAAAAAAAAAACAGGATACAAGTATTCAAAGACACCACTTTCTGATTATTTTACATTTTACTATTACCTGGGTTCTTGAATTTATTTGCTACAAGATGTTGCCCAAGTGGCCCCAGAACAATCAAATTGTATATGATGTTAGACCAGCAAAAACTGTTTATCTCAACTAACATCTTGTTTATTTCTTCCTACCAGAAAGTCAGATGGCAGGGAGTGATAATACTGTACTAATCCCTCGGGAAGACTCATTTGCTTGAGATTTAGACACAAACAATAATGATCCACACCATTATGAGAAATATAATGATGCCACAAAGGGCTTCATGACAAAATGATCAGAATATGTGTGCAAAATCAACAGATTTTGTTGAGTATCATAGAAATGGTAAAAATGAGTTAGACACTGTTTCTGTATGAAGTCAAAGCTCAGTCAACAAAGTAGAAACTGGGTGTGTGCAGGGTGGGGGCCTGTGGGAGGAGGCGGGGAATGCCTGGGTGGCTCAGTCAGTTAAGCCTCCAACTTCGGCTCAGGTCATGATCTTACGGTTTTTTGGATTTGTGGGTTTGGGACCCCCCATCAGGCTCTGTAGTGACAGCTCAGAGCCTGGATGGAGCCTGCTTCAGATACTGTATCTCCCTCTCTCTCTGCCCCTACCCTACGTCATGCTCTGTCTCTCTCCAGTTCTCAAAAAATGAATAAGTGTTTTAAAAAATTATTTTTTTTTCATGTCATGATCTCAGGGTTCATGGGCTTGAGCCCCACATCAGGCTCTGTGTTGACAGCTCAGCCAGGAGCCTGCTTCAGATTCTGTGTCTCCCTCTCTCTCTGCCCTTCCCCTGCTCATGCTGTCTCTCTGTGTCTCTCAAAAATAAATAAATGTTAAAAATTTTTTTAAAAAGAAGAAGAAAGTAGAAACCAATGTCCATATTTAACACACAAGGCATTTAATATGGAGAAATAAGTACTTTAAACTTTTGAAAGGGCTTAATGAGTGAAAGTTAGCCAGCTGCCACCAGCTTCCAGATGCACTAAAACTGAATCTGAAACTTCTTGCTCATGCAGAAATCAGAAAAATGCAAGAGACGGAAATCAGTGATCATGGGTGCCTTGCTGCCCTGGGCTGAAAAGCAGGAAGGGGGTTGTAGAGGCTCCTCTTTGGCAAACAGGCTTGAGCAATGGAATGTAGAAAGGGCCCAGGGCAAACCCCAGGCTGAACACAGATGGGCCCATCCAGCCACCCATCACAGAAAATCTATAGACCCTAAGTGACGAACGGGCTACTTACAACCAGGCACAGTTACCAAAAAAGGGAGAATTCCAAACCCCACCTCACCTCCTCATCTTCCCACTTTACCAACAACACCCTCCCTAAACTGTCTGGTAGTGGACAGCCTTCCCTCTGCGGCCCTGCCTGGGGGCTCCCTTACAGTGTATTCGGTAAATTACCTTCTTTGTTCTGCCTTGGGTGAATTCTTTCACCTCCTGTGCCACCAGCTTCCACCCAAACATCCCACCACATTTGGGGGCCCCCAAGCAGTTGAGAGACACCCCATTTAGACACTACAGGAAATGCCTGCAAAAAGTCATATCTTAAGCTCACATTTCCACCACCATTGCAGGGGAAAGAAAATTTGTAACTCTTCACGCCTTATACCTCATGCATATATACATCTCATTGGCAGAATCTAAACTCTATTGAGAACCCTTCCAGCAAGGGATTGTGGGAAATTTAGTTCTCATTCATCCAGCTCCTCTGATGTAAGGGAGAGTATAAAGGGAATGGAAATGGCACTAAGTACCAACAAATAATATTAGATTCATTACTCTCCACGGCAGTCAGGAAAGTTTCTGAGACCATATACAGTATTTGATAGGAATTAGTGGTTGGAAATGTGAATTACAGAAGTTTAAACGTTCTAATCAGTAACTTGCCAGGCCTTGAACCATCGGATTCCTAGGTAGTTGACCAAATTGGCAAGAAGTTCTTGAGAGCTTATCTTCTTAAGCCTTAAGAACATGCCCAAGAATCATAAAGCAAAGGTGCTGGGATGACTTAGTTGGTTAGGCGTCTGACTCTTGATTTCTGCTTAGGTCATGATCTCACAGTTTGGTCCATGAGTCTGAGCCTCCATGTCAGGCTCCTTGCTGACAGCATGGACCCTGCATGGATTCTCTCTCTCTCTCTCTCTCTCTCTCTCTCTCTCTCTCTCTCTCTCTTTCTCCCTTCCTCTGCCCCCACCCCATGTGCTTTCTCATGCTCTCAAAATTAAACTTAAAAACAAAAGAATTATAAAACATACTTGTGAATCCTCCCTTGTCCCAATCTTTACATCACTAATGTGGAGGACCAGTATGAAGTCATATGCAATGGCCAATTATCAGATTTCCTGTGGACTAGATTATGACAAAAAGCTGGAGACATGATACAGCCCAGGGACAGAACTCATGTACTGATACTCTTCTGGGTAAAAGTAAGCAGTCTCTGATGGTCTTTACTTATTAGTATAGAAGAGTCATCGTTAGGCTGGTCATTTTTTTTAATAGTTTATTGTCAAATTGGTTTCCATATAAAACCCAGTGCTCTTCCCCACAAGTGCCCTCCTCCATCACC